>NC_054380.1:5607500-5907500 GCF_017654675.1 Xenopus laevis
TTGTCAAAAGAAACAGCACATTTCTTTCCTTCTATTGTGTACTCATGGGCTTCTGTATCAGACTTCCTGTTTTCAGCTTAAACCTCCAGGGCTTGGGCTTGAGCATGCTCAGTTTGCTCCTCTCCCCCTCCCTTTCCCCCCTTCCTGCTGTAATCTGAGCCCAGAGCTATGAGTGAACAGGGAGAGAATCAGGCAGGAAGTGATGTCACAGCAAGCTAATATGGCAGCTGCTATCCTAAACAAACAGAGAGAGCTTCTAGAGTAGTTATGGGCGAATTTATTCACCAGGCGTGAATTTGCGGCAAATTTGTGAATATTTTCGCGAATTTGTCTGCGAAACTGCGCAAATTCGCCCATCACTATTCTAGAGCTGTTTACTCAGGTATGGTAAAGCATTCTATGGAATACATATACTGTAGCAATCTAGTTTGCACTATTGCAGCTAATCTATTGGCAATTAAATGCCTTTGTAGCTTTCCTTCTCCTGTAACGCATATTTGTTAAATTTATCTTTTAAGATGTAGGTGATTTTTTCATAAGCTGCAATCACCATCACCATATTTTCTTCTCCACTGCTTATTGCTGTGGGTCTTTCCATGTTGAGGCCAAGACACATCTCGTGGCCGAGCAAATTTGGGTTGCAAGTTTGCTGTAGTTCCTGGATATGTCCTGCAGTCGTCTACCAAACAACGCTGCCCATGGGTCTGGGGCTATATTCGTTTGAAATATTGCCAATAGAGTTTTAAATGTGTAGGACCATGTTTGTTGCACAATTGGGCATGTCGACCAGTTATGCCAATTATCTGCCTCCAGGCCACATCTTCTGAACAGAGTCTTGTTTCCTTATAATGAAATTTGTTGCACTCTCCCATTAGACAATGATATATTGATTTAGGGAACACGGGATTTGGATCCGTTTGCTTTCTTTCAATACAAACAGCTGTTCTCTACATGTTAAGGATTTCCTTCCCCAAATATCTGAAAACATTCCAGTTATAACGCAGCCAGGGATTGGCCAGTACATACGGACTTTGCACTCTCTCAATAAAATCATTTAACCATAGATCTTCTGTGTTTTGATGTCAGATCAGTCTGGTCATGGAAAGGCCGAACAAATGCTCTTTTCATGAAACTCATGATCAAGCTCCGCCGGCTTCCTACTAACCTCTGCCCTTCTGCAGATTCAGTTTACACCACCCATAATGGTCTTTGCTTTTCCCTTTTTTCCCCCCCTACCGTTTGTGTTTTCAAGGAAACCATTTAGAAGCTTGTTCTCTTCTCATAACAGGCCCAAGAAGCTTTTAACACTCTGCCTCTATCTGATCAAATTGACATTGTCAGAAGATGAATTCCATATGTGGGCAGGATGACAGTAATTAAGAGACCCAGATATTACACGGTAGACATAGCTGAGAGTTCTTTTTGTATTATTATTTGTTCATCTCTCACTGGTGCTTGTGATTGATTGGTGTACAGGGATTACGGAGAGCCAGGAGCAACAGTGAATAAGAAGCATATTTGTAAAGGTGGGTTATATATATATATTTATTTCACATATTGTGTTGTCAAATAAAAAATATGTATTTACATGTCTTTGAAGGGAATGTAAATCCAAAAATAAAATGTTACCTAAAAAAACAATGTAAATAGTTAACAACTTGCTAATTTAAATTCATTAAAAGATTTCCAAAGTTTTACATTTGTAAATACAATTGCTTTTCAAAGCCAAACCGAAACTTTAAAGGGATCCTGTCATCGGAAAACATGTTTTTTTCAAAACGCATCAGTTAATAGTGCTACTCCAGCAGAATTCTGCACTGAAATCCATTTCTCAAAAGAGCAAACAGATTTTATTATATTCAATTTTGAAATCTGACATGGGGCTAAACATTTTGTCAATTTCTCAGCTGCCCCTGGTCATGTGACTTGTGCCTGCAGTTTAGGAGAGAAATGCTTTCTGGCAGGCTGCTGTTTTTCCTTCTCAATGTAACTGAATGTGTCTCAGTGAGACATGGGTTTTTACTATTGAGTGTTGTTCTTAGATCTACCAGGCAGCTGTTGTCTTGTGTTAGGGAGCTGTTATCTGGTTACCTTCCCATTGTTCTTTTGTTTGGCTGCTGGGGGGGAAAAGGGAGGGGGTGATATCACTCCAACTTGCAGTACAGCAGTAAAGAGTGATTGAAGTTTATAAGAGTACAAGTCACATGATTTTGGGCAGCTGGGAAATTGACAATATGTCTAGCCCCATGTCAGATTTCAAAATTGAATATAAAAAAATCTGTTTGCTCTTTTGAGAAATGGATTTCAGTGCAGAATTCTGCTGGAGCAGTACTATTAACTAATTCATTTTTTAAAAAAAAATTTTTTCCCATGACAGTATCCCTTTAAGTTGAGTTTAGACCAATCACTAATACCCCTAAAGGACAAAGGTTGTAAACGACTTGGATTCAGGCCCCATGTACAATTCCTAGTTGGTGACATGCACCTCCCTTAGCTGATTCTGGGTTTACGGATATAAGAAATATCTTTTATGTGGCCATGCTACCGTTCCAAGAACTGCCAAGGCAACCAGCAACCATTTACCCCAAATATCATGATCTGCACTGGTATGAAAGTAATTGTAGTTATCCTACAGTATTATGGGTTGCAGCACCAGAATTTCAACAGATGAACTTAATGATGAAATGGTTTGTGTTCACTGAAGTAGATGTGATGTATGGGTGCACTCCTATTGACCAACAAGTATGGGAGTGGATCAATAAATATAGGCTTAGAACAATCCTTCAGGACCATATTTTACCTAAGAAACCATTTGAGGTAGTGGTAGGTAACCCCAGTGTCCACTGATAAGTAGCATTGCCAAAGCAAAGGTAGAAGTTGTGGTTTTTGCAACATCTAGACCAGTGATCCCCAACCAGTATCTCATGAGCAACATGTTGCTCTCCAACCCATTGGATGTTGCTCCCAGTGGCCTCAAAGCAGGTGCTTATTTTTGAATTCCAGTCTTGGAGGCAAGTTTTAGTTGCATAAAAACCAGATGTACTGCCAAACAGAGTCTCAATGTAGGTTGACAATCTGCATAGGGGCAACTAAATAGCCAATCACAGCCCTTATTTGGCACCCCAGGAACATTTTTCATGCTAGTGTTGCTCCCCAACTCCTTTTACTTCTGAATGTTGCTCACGGGTTGTAAAGGTTGGGGTTCCCTGATCTAGACCAACATCTGTCCTGGATTGGGGTGTCCTAACTGGAAGGGCCCACCTTGGACATACACAGCAATATGACTATACATGGCTATACACTTCTTTTATGAATACAATGTTCACTTAAAAGTGAAGCTCCAGATTTAGGCAGAAGAATATGACCGCCTAGGACTGACTTTCTAAATGAACCAGACACTTTCCCTTTTATCAGAGTCTTGGAGCTGCCAAATCAAACAGACAGTATAAATAATCAAATGTTTACAAGACTTATTCATTCTTTTCTTTTTTTTCAACCACTAAAGTATTTGATCAAGACCAAAGCGTTTTGTGCCCAAACTTGTTTAGTGGAAGATGACTCTTGACTTTTTGGAATCCGCTGAGGCTTTTATTGCTCAAAGTTCTTTGTTTCAGATTTTAACAAGTCTGTGAATTAAGCGTGATTCATGCTCGCAGAACGTCTTCTCATTAATCACACGAAACGCGCCATGAGGAAATTAGCACAAGACGATAAAGCTCTGCAGGATGATACAAGGAGATTTCAATTGGCTTGGAAGCAATGACTTAAAACTAAATTAAAAATAAACTTAACAACAGGAAATGAATGTGAGGTTTTATGATTTAGGCTTTGCCGTGTGTAGCTGTATGTGTTGTGCTCAGATCCACGTGCAATGACAACATTAAACTGTGTTTCTTATGGAGCTGCTTTATTCAGGGCTGCCATTACGGCACTATACGTGGTACAGGTGTAGCAGTTCCATAATCAATTGTATTATTCTTTGGTACTCCCCCTCTAGGCCACACATGGGACCAAGAGTTTTTTCAAAACACATCAGTTAAAGGAGAAGGAAAGCTCCAAAACAGTTTATTGCCAACAGATTAGCCACAATAGCACAAGCTAGAACGCTATATTTATTCTGCAGAATGCTTTACCATACCTGAGTAAACAGCTCTAGAAGCTCTCTCTGTTTGTTTAGGATAGAAGCTGCCATTTAAGCTTGGTGTGACATCACTTCCTGTCTAAATCTCTCCCTGCCCACATACAGCTCTGAGCTCAGATTACAGCAGGGATGGGAGGAGGGAGGGGAAGAGGAGCAAACTGAGCATGCTCAAGCCCTGCCCTGGAGGTTTATGCTGAAAACAGGAAGTCTGATACAGAAGCCCATGAGTACACAATAAAAAGAAATAAATGCTGTGTTTCTTTTGACAGAGGACTCAGAGCAGCACTACTTTGAGGGTTTACTAGTGTATTTATAGAGACCTTTCTGATAAAGCTTACTTACTTTTAACCTTTACTTCTCATTTAATAGTGTTGCTGCAGAAGAATTCTGCACTGAAATCCATTTTTCAAAAGAACAAACTGATTTTTTTTTATATTTAATTTTGAAATCTGACATGGGGGCTAGACATAGAGTACTGTCAGTTTCCCAGCTGCTCCCAGTCATGTGGCCCTGATAAACTTCAATCACTCTTTACTGCTGTACTGCAAGTTGGAGTGATATCACTCCCTCCCCCCCCCAGCAGCCTAAAGTGCTGGCTCTTTCTTAAAGCACATGACCAGGCAAAATGACCTGAGATGCATAATTTACAACATTTATAGCTACTTCTTTGGTTAAGATTTAGTTCTCCTTTAATAAACATGCCCTTATTCAGAGCCATGCTCTATTAGGGATATCCAATTCTGCCATATCTTTTCACAGCGTTAGAACTTATGCCATTCTAGGTCCCTTGCTTTTCAACTTGTTTATTAATGACCTGGAGGTGGCCATTGAAAGTACTGTTTCTATTTGTGCAGATGAGACTAAATTGTGCAGAACTATAGGTTCCATGCAGGATGCTGCCACTTTGCACAGTGATTTGTCTAAACTGGAAAACTGGGCAGCAAACTGGAAAATGAGGTTCAATGTTGATAAATGCAGGTTATGCACTTTGGCAAAAATAATATAAATGCAAGTTATACACTAAATGGCAGTGTGTTGGGAGTTTCCTTAAATGAGAAGGATCTTGGGGTCTTTGTAGATAACAAGTTGTCTAATTCTGGGCAGTGTCATTCTGTGGCTACTAAAGCAAATAAAGTTCTGTCTTGCATAAAAAAGGGCATTAACTCAAGGGATGAAAACATAATTATGCCTCTTTATAGGTCCCTGGTGAGGCCTCATCTGGAGTATGGGGGCAGTTTTGGACACCAGTCCTTAAGAGGGATATAAATGAGCTGGAGAGAGTGCAGAGACTAAGTGCAACTAAACTGGTTAGAGGGAGGGAAGAGTTAAATTATGAGGGGAGACTGACAAGGTTGGGGTTGTTTTCTCTGGAAAAAAGGCGCTTATGAGGGGACATGATTAGACTTTACAAGTACATTAGAGGACATTATAGACAAATAGCAGGGGACCTTTTTACCCATAAAGAGAATCACGTACCAGAGGCCTCCCCTTCAGACTAGAGGAAAAGAAGTTTCATTTAAAGGAACAGAGTAGGGGGTTCATCACAGTCAGGACAGTGAGGTTGGGGAATGCACTGCCGGGTGATGTTGTGATGCTGATTCAGTTAATGCCTTTAAGAATGGCTTGGATGATTTTTTGGACAGACATAATACAAAGGCTATTCTGATACTAAACTCTATAGTTAGTATAGATATGGGTATATAGAATGTAATTAAAAGTAGGGAGGGGTGTGTGTATAGATGCTGGGTTTTCATTTGGAGGGGTTGAACTTGATGGACTTTGTCTTTTTTCAACCCAATTTAACTATGTAATTATGAATTTAAATTTCATAACAGTTCAATTATAGGTTGTGTTATTTCATGTGATCACGTACACAATCAAAGTAAAATTTTTTCCTTCTTATATCTTTTCTTTTAATTCAACAGGGGTACGAGTTGGGGCAAGACATCAAGTCGTTTCTGAGGATTTTGGCATTTAGGAACAATCCGTGTATGTAGAAATAACAGTGAGTGATGTTCGATTGCAGATACAGAACAAATATATTTGTTTTTGAGGTCTCTGAATCAGAGAAAAACTGTTGATAAGCCTTAATCATAGCAATACTGATACAGCCTCTGCAATTACCTGCCCTGACTTTGCTCATGACAAATACACAGTATTTAAATTCCCTCTTGGCACCTTACCAGCGTAAATTCATATTTTTCAATTTTTAAGACCAGAAACGCTTTGTGAAGCTACTGCTTTGTCTTCTGCCTCTGCCAATACACATTCCTTTGTTACACAATTGCAGATATTTTATGCCCTGCCTGTAAATAGCTATTTCCTTTTCTGAAGGTGACATTTCCTTTCTTGGAATCAGATTGGATGGAATTATGTCATTACTTCATGAACAGATAATTTTGGGACAGAGAGCATATTTTTTTCCACACTTGAGTTGAATACAATGGGCTATACAGTAACAACTGCCTCATTGAGCAATGTTCACTGAATGTGGTACAGACTCATCAAATTAATAACAAAGCTGATGCAGGGCAATAACCAGTAACAGTTTCCTTGCACTTGACTTGTCAAAGCTAATATATGTTTGTTTGCTATGTGATATATGTTGGTACAATTTATGCAATGAAAGTTGCTTATAGCTTATTTGTTTGTTTGTACTACTCAGATGTCTCAAGGTCTTACTGTGAGAGAAACAACAAGAGTTCTGGGCAAGCAGAGGAACTGGAACATGTCTCAGGAGTAACAGAGGTAGAGAAGAGCGTAGTCAAGGAGGACAGGCCAAGGTCACAAACAAACTAACAGCAAGGTACAGAACCACTATCCAGAAGCGTAGTCAAAAAACAGGCAAAAGGTCAGTTCAGGCAGAAAAACATCAAATCAATCAACAGACAGAGGTCAGGAACACAAAAACAACTAGGGAACGCACCCAAGGACTATGATAGGCAGACCTACATTGGGCAGGGAAAAAAGGTTGTGGCTTTTAAATATTTAAATTTGCACCTCGAGTGATGATGCCGTGGCAACATCATCACACTGCTCCAAATGGAATAAAGGACTGAAAATCCAAGGTCATCCCCAGGGGTGAAGCAATTGGCGTCCCGTTGCCCCACTAGAACACTAGGTACTGTAACAATCTTAACATTTAATTATATGGAGATTGCCCACTTTAGTTTTTACTGGAAAAAATTTCCTAAAGATGATGAACATTTTGACCAAGCTCAGAGTCTACTCAGGCCATCAAAGGATTCACGCTATCCCCTTCCTTCATCTTCCCATACTAGATAACATTGTCCATTTTCAGATACAGGTATGGGATTTATTATCCAGAATTCTCGAGACCTAGGGTTTTCCAGATAAATAAAGTACAAAATACTGTTATATTATTACAAACATTAAGGAAATAATTTAACAAAATTAAAATGATCGCTTTAAATGGATTCCATGGGAGATGGCCTTCCAATAATTCAGAGCTTTTCAAGGATCCCATACCTGTACTTTACTTGTTACAATCATTCATTCAAAGGCAAAAAAATAAAATCCCATTTTTACTGTCTTTAATGAAAAAGAAACCTATCTCCAATATACTTTAATTAAAAAATGTGTACCGTTTTTATAAGAAACCTGACTGTATGTAGTGAAATTCTCCCTTCATTTACTGCTGTGGATAGGAATTGTCAGACGGTCCCTAACTGCTCTGCAGGGAAACAATCATACTTATGAACAGCAGGGGGAGCCCCCGCCTTACTTCCCAGCCATGCAGAACTCAAGCAGCTTTGTTTATGACGATCATTAAGCAGCCCAGACCACACTGAGCATGTGCACAGTCTTGGTCTTGCAAAGATGTATAACAAAGTTACAAGATGGTGACCCCCTGGCCAACTTTGAAAGCATAAATTATTTGTTTGATTAGGCTTGTGGTGCAGTAAGTTCATGTTTATATTTAGTATACAAAATACAGCATTTCTAGCCTTATTCTATTTTAGACTTTACATGCCCTTTAAGCTGAGCAGAACTAGAGCACAACTGATGACGGTTTGCCCTCTGTACTTCTAATGCTCAGCAGATTTTCTCTTTGAAACCAGATGATACGGTGGTTTATTGACAACTCTTAACATTGCAAAGGTGCCATAGTTTGATCTAACACAGTCTATAAATCTTTACTGCAACTTAACCAACAAAGGAGACTGATGTGTCTGGGAACCTGCAGGATGACATAAATTAACAACAGAAATGTAAAATGTCTCTTCCCATGGGAATATTCTGTAGGACGGCTAATAAATCATTTGTTGGTTTGGATGACACTTGTTTCTCTGGTAAAAAAGCAACTAATATTTTTTTCTTTCCATTGCCTGAGCAGGAAATATGGTGCCAAGGGTCAGCGAGTAGAGCAAATCATCCTTTTAATTACATGGTCAGTAAACACTGAAACTCTCCTGCTTTCCAGCCTGGGCTGTATTGTATATTGACTTGAAAACTGTCTGTCTGGCAGTTGCACTGCTATGCATAGGATCAAAAAGATGATTTCCTCTTCTTTAATATAAGTCTTTTTAATGAAGAGACAAGGCTGGAAGGCTTCTAATTAAAATAGCTTTATTAAAGGCAAAAAAAACTGTATTTACAGAAGTTAAAGGGCATGTAAAGGCAAAAAACTAAAATCCCATTTTTACTTTCTTTAATGAAAAAGAAACCTATCTCCAATATACTTTAATTAAAAAATGTGTACAGTTTTTATAAGAAACCTGACTGTATACAGTGAAATTCTCCCTTCATTTACTGCTGTGGATAGGAATTGTCAGACGGTCCCTAACTGCTGAGCAGGGAAACAATCATAATTATGAACAGCAGGGGGAGCCCCCACCTTACTTCCCAGCCATGCAGAACTCAAGCAGCTTTGTTTATGATGATCCCTAAGCAGCCCAGATCACACTGAGCATGTGCACAGTCTTAGTCTTGCAAAGATGTATAACAAAGTTACAAGATGATGACCCCCTGTAGCCAACTTTGAAAGCATAAATCATTTGTTTGATTAGACTTGTGGTGCAGTAAATTCATGTTTATATTTAGTATACAAAATACAGCATTTCTAGCCTTATTCTATTTTAGACTTTACATGCTCTTTAATTGCACAATTGTCTGTTGATGTAGGCTCATAATTTATATTTCTTAAAAGGTTTTTGATGGTACCACGGAAAAGCCCAGAGACCCAAGCAGTAAGCAGTTCTGTTTCTTTTCTGATCATCTGTTCTAGTCATGTGATCAAACTAGGAACTAGGAAGTCCAAAAGTTTTGGATAAGGCCGAATACCAAATCATCCGCAAAACATTGCCTGAATACCAAACTGAACGAAATGTTAATATTTGAGAAAAATTTGACAAATTGTAACAAACAGACATTGATGTTATCCGCTGTCCAGAGCTTGAAATGCACATTTGACTGAAATGGTTTTGGTTCTGTTCCGCCATATACTCAGGATTTCATTGAATTCCGAAACAAATCATAGACTAAGTGCATCCCTAGATTGGGCCAAAAATGATTCAAGAGTTCCCAACATCAATCTGTTCTTTTAAAAAGATGGGTAACATTTCTAGAAAGCATGAATTTGTAATCATTGATGGTCAGTGGCCCCTGACTACCCTGAAAGGTCCATAAAATATGTCATTTGTGTAATAACTTTCATAGTAGTGATGGGCGAATTTGTCCAAAAAATTTGCGAAATGAATTGAAGTCAATGGGCGTCAAAATTCCTTTGAAACGCATCAATGTTTATGCACGAGACGCCCACGCCAATTGTTATGCGAGTGCCTACTTTGTCCAAATGTATTAAAGTCAATGGGTGTCAGAATAATTATGACGCGCGACAATGTTTATGCACAAGACTATTCTGCGCGCCCAAATCTGGACTATGAAAGATGACAAAATCAAAAATATTCAATTTAATTTACTTGTGTATCCTTATGAAAAATATTAACAGCTCCCCCAGTGCTTTTTAGTACAGGTATGGGATCCATTATCTGGAAACCCGTTATCTAACTCTGAGTTAGTCAGTGACTATAAGGGGGGCACATGGGACATAATTGTTCAATGAGTTTGTTATTGATCCTCAGCATTCAGCTCAGATTCAGTTATGCTCCCCTCAGGTCATTGATTGGCTACTGTCTGGTAACCAATCAGTGGAAAGCAGGAAGTAGTGTTCTGGCTATTATGTTACACATCCAGTCACTCCAGCCTTTAAACATTACATTTTTGGCTAACTAACTATATTAGAAACGTTTAATTTTCTACAGCTTATTTATTTACCCAGTTTTTATTTTTACACTGAACTGTTCAAGAGAATATTTGAAACTTGAACATAAGGGAGAATCCAATCCAAATTCGTGAAAAACTCCAGCAAAAATTTGCCGCGGTCAAAAATTTTTCGATGCTATTCAGGCACCCATTGACTTTAACGCCGGCATCAAAATTGAGGCAAGTGACTTTTCGGACGTTCGGCCAAAATTGACGCAGAGGTCAATTTTCTAGTTTCCCAATTTTTGGGCGTATTTTTTCGCCGTTTCGTCATTTTTCGTCAATGCGAAATGAAAGAAATTCGCCTATCACTAATGACCAGTACAGTTGCCCTCTGCGGTCTTCTTGTGTTGCTGAGCTCACTGGTGCACTCATATTCTTAATCTCTCAGTCAGTTTACAGAGGATCTTCGCTGGAAGAATCTGCACCGAGGGGTCAATATGGAGTATGGGGCATTTTCTGGGGGGGGTAGTTAGCCTGGGGGGAGGAGGGAGGGGGTCTACCTGGGGCGGGGGGTACGGGGTTTTTTTCCCCACAGGTTGAATTCTCCTTTAAGGGCCTTGCTTATAGAGGACTTGTGGTACACTCCTTCAGCATAGCGGTCAACATAGCATAATCCACACGGACAGATTATAATGTATACAACATAGGTGGAGGTGAATGTAAGATGTGTTTCTGGTGTCTTTAATTTCTACCCTGAGTGCTGCCAGCTTCCTTCCCATTGCCTACTATATATAAATATATATATATATATATATATATATATATATATATATATATACAATAAAAAAAGCATTGTAATCTTTCAATTTGCACAACAAAAATAAAAACATTTATTAGACTAACGGCAAAAAATAAAGTAGGGCCGACCGGCACTCAACGGATCCACAGGACCAGAGAAATTGAATTAAAAGAATATTTTATTTATACAAAGTTATAAATATATATAAATCTGCATCTCCATCCACCCTACGCATTTCGCACCCTTTCAGGGCGCTTAGTCATGGGCTCATAGCAGTATGGTAAAACATTCTGCAGAATAAATATAGTCTTATAGCTTGCATTATTGTGGCTAATCTATTGGCAATAAACTGCTTTGGTAGCTTTCCTTCTTCATTAAATACACTGCCAGGATCAGAGCCACTGTCCCATGCAACAAAGGTAAAAACACACCAGATATTTTGTTGTCCCAAATCTCATTCCCATTTGTTGAGTTTTGGGGGGCATGGTTTCCTGCTGGCAAGTATCATCACCCCAAAGCAGAATGAAATACCCTTAATTGGAATGGCAAATTGCAGCCACCGTTCCTATTTATTTTGAAGCCTACAGTAGAAATGCGGGTGAATTTTCTGCGATGCTGCTGACAGTGTTATTAATGGTGTTTATGAAAACCAGTAATGATTATTAACAGAAGCAATCACGTCGGCCTGTGTGCTTTTTATATCTAAGGATCCCACAGGAAGGAAAGCAAACAAAACAACGGCATCATTGTCATGGCAATTGCAAATGAGGAGAAAAGCCCAGCTCTCTCCATTATTCTGTCATCGAGCACATCAGCTTCAGGTTGTGTTCAGCACATTAGTCCGAGCATTCTGATATGAGTTCATACGGCTGGAATTTCAAACACTGCCCAGCTGTGGGAACCAGGAGACAAGCTTGTCACACTGAATGCCCCGAAAATATGTTCCCAGCTGAAACGTGGCAAGAGCCGCAGTCTCACTTGCAACACAACCGTGCTAACATGCATGCTTAATACTCCGTATGGTACAGAGAGGGGCTTGTGTTTTTACCTGCACAAAATATAGTAAAATAATAATTATTTGTCAACAGTAAGTTTTGTATAGGCCTTAAAGGGATTTGTCATAATTTTGATGATGTTTTTATTTCTAAATGACACTGTTTGAACTGTAAATAATTCACTCAGCAAGTTTATTTAGTTGTTATATTAGTGTGTAGGTGCATCCAGTGCCGGGCCAAGTCGGTCGGGCGCCCTAGGCAACCCAGCCGACCATGCCTCCCCTTCGAGTGTGCATCCTTGAATAAGCGCAAGCATGCGCATGCGCAGAAGAGCAGACATGCTCACATGCATGGAACAGTAAACATGCGCGCATGTGCGGATGTGCGGAAGAGCACACTCTCCAGAGCATTCATGCGCAAAAGAGTGCTCCGCAGATGCAGTTGGTGAGGCAGAACAGGGGTCCGAATTAGGGGAAGGTATCAGAAGAGGTACATGCCTGACGCCCCTCTACCTTTGTGCCCTAGACACGTGCCTCATCTGCCTGTCCCTAGTTCCGGCCCTGGGTACATCTCAGGTCATTTTGCCTGGTCATGTGCTTTCAGAAAGAGCCAGCACTTTAGGATGGAACTGATTTCTGGCAGGCTTTTGTTTCTCCTACTCAATGTAACTGAATGTGTCTCAGTGGGACCTGGATTTTACTATTGAGTGCTGTTCTTAGATCTACTTAAAGGAACAGTAACGTCAAAAAATAAAAGTGTTTTAAAGTATCAAAATATAATGCAGTGTTGCCCTGGACTGGTAAAACTGTTAAAACTGCTGTGTTTGCTTAAGAAACACTACTATTGTTTATATACATAAGCTGGTGTGTAGCAATGGGGGCAGCCATTCAAAGGAGAAAAGGCTCAGGTTACACAGCAGATAGCAGATAAGCTCTGTCTGTCTAATGGTGTTATCTGTTATCCATTAGTTAACCTGTGCCATATAGCCGTTTTTCAATTTCCGCCATTGCTCCACAGCAGCTTGTTTATATGAAGTATAGTAGTGTTCTGAAGCAAACAGATCAGTTTTACCAGTTCAGGGCAACAGTACATGATATTTTCATTACTTTAAAACACTTACATTTGTTGGTGTTACTGTTCCTTTAATATCTTGTGTTAGGGAGCTGCTATCTGGTTACCTTCCCATTGTTCTGTTGGGGGGAAATGGGGGAAAATGAGGGGGTGATACC
The DNA here is from genome assembly GCF_017654675.1 of Xenopus laevis. Taxonomy (NCBI): domain Eukaryota; kingdom Metazoa; phylum Chordata; class Amphibia; order Anura; family Pipidae; genus Xenopus; species Xenopus laevis. Next base: position 5,620,893 of record NC_054380.1, read on the forward strand.
ACTCCAGCTTGCAGTACAGCAGTAAAGAGTGACTGAAGTTTATCAGACCACACGTAACATGACTGGGGGCAGCTGGGAAACTGACAATATGTCTAGCCCTATGTCAGATTGCAAAATTAAATATAAAAACATCAGTTTGCTCTTTTGAAAAATGGATTTCGGATGCCTTTTGAAAAAAACTTTTTTTTCCCAAGAGAGGATCCCTTTAAATGAGCTACTGATATGTGACAAGGGCCAATTCATTATGTTTATGCCACACTATTTAGGTGATAGAGGACACTGCCTTTTTTTCTTAAACGGACCTGATGAGCTACAAGTCCCTGTAATGTGCACTCTTTCTCTCGGATGACCCCTCTCTCCTTAAGTATGAAGCAAGGGTTTTGCACACAGATGTTCAATCATTTGGGCACCGTTGTTTTTTTAGAATAACTATTTGGTGGATCTCAACACAGTAATGGGGCAAGATACAAGTATAGGTATTATTCGGAAAGTTCCAAATTATTGGAAGGTTAAAATTAATTTTTCTTTTCTCTGTAATAATAAAACAGTCCCTTGTACCATGTCCAAACTAAAATATAATTAATTCTTATTAGAGGCAAAACAATTGGGTTAATTTTTAACTAATTTTAAGTAGACAATGTATGGAGACAGTGTTGGACTGGGACACCAGGGGCCCACCCAAAAACCTTAGACCAGGGGCCTACTATTCTTTCTCTCCTCACTCAACCTCTATAGTCTCTTTTCTTTACACACTATAATCTTATTCCATCTATTTAGCCTCTTTGTTCTCATAGAAATTAAGAATGACCATGAAATTTGTCAAATATTTGGTATATATTTCATGAGGACCACTGATACCTGGGCCCACCGGGAGTTTTCCTGGTATCCCGTGGGCCAGTCCGACACTGTATACAGATCCAAATTATGAAAAGATCCCTTATCCCCAAGTTCTGAGCATTCTGGATAATAGACCTGTACTTGAAAGTATTTCAATAGTTAGCTCCCTTGATGATGTTAAGCAAAGGCAGAGCATTGGTAACAACCAGCAAGTGTTGAGTTCCTACAATACAAGGAAACTCTGTACTTCTGGATGTAACTACTTGGGTGCCTATTCTGGTGGTTAAGACTTCTGCTCTCCTCCTTGGAGCCTCTTGCTACTCTTCTAACTACCCTGAGCCTGACTCTCACTAATAGAGTGAGCTTTTAACAAAGTCAATCCTCACACTAGCTACTCTTCTATCTCAGGCTCCCTAGCACCATCTAGAAAGTGGGGTCCAAAGAGAGAAAACACATGGTGACTCCCCCTAAAGACTAGGGACACCTGACACCCCTACTTAAAAAAGGAACACCCAAGGAAACTACATTCTGCCAACACCCCCCTTCCCCTTCCAACACCGAACAGTCCAAGCACTACTCCGAATCCTTTAACTTTCTACATCTGCAACTTCTGTTTAATTGCTGATGAAATGAATATTGTCCCACCCCCATCCAAAAACTGAAAGTATATGAAATCCATTGTATGCACAATTGCTTTTGGTTTCTAGTGCTTAAAGTCCCACTCATGTCAATAGGTCAGACCATGTGAACATAGAGGAGTCAATTTGTCATTAATTAGAAAATGTAAAGGCTGTTGGTGAATAGTGATGGGCTAATTTATTCGGCAGGCGTGAATTTGCTACGAATGTCCACGTTTCACCGGCGTCGAAGGTTCTTTTGACGCCGGTGTCAATTCCAACACCGGCCACATTTAAACACCCGCCATTGACTTTGAGTTGTCTCCAGCGTCTGAATTGTTGCTAGCGTCGTAATTATCACCAGCACCGATTCTGACGATGGCATCAAAATTTGCACTTTGCTAATTTTTCGTCCTTTCGAAAAAGTGATGGATGAACGGGACAAATTCGCCCATCACCATTGATGAATCATTCCACTTTTGAAAATAAATGTCAAAAATATTCTTTCACCACATACAACACACATCTTGGAGTAAAGATTCTAAGTATTAATACAGAATGTTCCTGCTGAGCTACACTGTGCAATAGCCCTTAAAAAACGAATGTATTTGACAGCTCAAAGCAGTTGAACACATTCTGAAAATATGACCGAGATATCAGCTTTGATAAACACAAGTTCTTAAAATCATTCCTGTTAAAATTCTTAACATATCCAGAAAGAAATCAAACTGCTAGACATGCTTCTGGATTCCCCAGTTCAATCCTAAATAAACCAGCTCTCCAATTTACGAAGTATTGAATTCGAAAGCTCAGCCAAAGTTTGCAGATTTTACAGATTTTTCCTAAAGCTTAATTATAGAATATCACTCTTTTCATTTATTCTGCTACGTCTACTTCTACCAAAATCGAATGGAAATGTGTTCCCCAGCTCAGACCTGGCAAAATATCATGATATCTTAGGGGAGGATGAAGATGTTTTTGGCGAGAGAAGTCATCCATATTCTCCAATCCAATGATCATTTTTCAAAGTTGTTGAAATACTGGGATCTCAGTAACGGCTCACTACTCCATGAATACGTCAACAACAACTCCAACACATGACACTGACAGAAACTTTTTGAAGGAATATAAACAGCCGATTCCAATATCTACAGAAACAGGTGAAGTGAGTTAAAGAAGTAAATATTACTACTATGGATCTTTATAAATATATCCCTAAATCTCTAAATGTATGGGACATTATTATTTTAAACAAGTATTTATGAAGTGCCAACATATTCCATGGTGTTGCACAATATAAAGATGTATAGATCAGTCGTGCAGTTTACATACAAATACTCACAGATATAAACGGTAAAGCGGGCTCTGCTCGTTAGAGATTACAATCCCAATGGAGAAGCAGGTGTGAGTCAATACCATCACTAGTCAATGCAGATTTTCTTTTCTTCAGTTACTGCCCCTTAAACTAAAGTTGGCCACACCTTGATCGCCAAATAAAATTGCCAGCAGGGCGTAACTACTAAGGGTAGGGTGCACCCGGGTCTACACCACTTGGGGCCTGATAGAGTCGCGGTAAATCTTATCGTAAGAGTCAGAAAAGGTGGTCGCCGATGCATAATTCAAGGGTGGGGCCTGGGTGCACATGGGTGGTCACGGCCTCATTACACCCCCGCCTAATGGTTTTAAAATTAGTGGTGAGTACAGCACATCGATAAACTGACTTTCAAGGCATACTGTCATGGGAAACCGTGTTTTTCAAAAAAATTGGTTAATAGTACGGTTCTAGCAGACCTGCTCTGAAGTCCATTTTTCAAAAGAGAAAACAGTTTTTTTTAATTTTTATTTTGAAATCATGGGGCTAGACATATTGTCAGTTTCCCAGGTGCCCCCAATCCTTGTGCTCTTTAGTCACTCTTTTCTGCTGTACTGCAAGTTGGAGCGATATCACCCCTCCCCCAGCAGACAACAGAACAACGGGAAGGTAACCAGATAACCTAAAGTGCTGGCTCTTTCTGAAAGCACAGGTTGGGGTGAATTTTCCACTGCAAATTTTGGCGCAGTTTCGCAAAGACATGCCGAATAAATGTGCTCATCATTGTCCCATAACCTGTATGATAGTATAAAGCCATGAACCTATGACTTACCATGCCTCAAACACATTTACTTGTATTGCAATTAGAGGTTACATTTTTTCAGAACCTAGGGGTGGGGATGTACATTATAAGATTAATAGAATATATTGCATTTACGCTTAATAACAAAATCATAAACACTCTTGTACTTTTATAGAGTTTGCTATATGAGTTATTTATTGTTTTTAACGGCAAAAGCTAAACCAATGGATGAATTAAGTACTGAAATAAAATAGAAATGCTCAGCTGGAGTTTTTTTTTTTTTGACGAAAAGAAACCAATCCCTATAAGGAACTATTTTCACACTGTATATTTTTCCATTATTAATGTTTCAGAGTTTTTTTATCCTGGCAAACCCTCATTCTAGTTTTTATATATTTGTTTTTGTTTTTTTTTAAGTAGCCCCGAACTGGTGAAACATTTCTATTGTAATTTATAAATAAGTAAAGCAGCACAAATGTAATATTGTTAACTAATTTAAAACAGAGTTTGGACTGAACCCCAAAAGCCATAATGAACAGAACTGCCCGGCTGTAAGGAGGAAAAAAAATAGCAAACATATGACAAATATTTCTCATCTGTTTGTAGTTGAAAATAAGTAGATGAGGCTCTAAAGAGGAACATATATTGGGGCACAATTGTGGTTTGTTTGAAATGTTCCAAGGAGCTTTGGTTTCAATAAAGTGATGGGCCCTGATGCAGTTCTGCAGTATTTTATTGTTATTAAAGTTAGCACTGACGGGTTGGGATGGGCGAATTTGACACCGTTTAGTTTCGCCAAAAATTCGCCGCCGGCAAAATGTCGCCGACAGCCAGTAAAGTCTATAGGCATCCAAATTTTTTTTCATGCTCGTCTTTTTTTTGATGCACAACGTCATACAAGTCTACGGGCGTCATTTTCTGCAGCGAAACAAGGCGAATAAATTCGCCCATCCCTACTGACGGGTGAACAGTATTTGATCGTATATAGCCATGAGGCAAGGCTAGAAGATTAGCACTTGGTGCCATGTTTTAGAATTGTCCAGATTCTAGCATTTTAGAGCTTCCAAAACCAGCTTATGAATATAAAGGTATGAAATGTGATTGACCCACATTAAGAAAATGGGGTGAGGAGTAAGAGTAACTGGGACTAACATGTCAACTCGCCATCACAAAAAGCCCAAATAACACAGAAACCCCTAATATACCCATCACAGTTGTCTGTTTCTTCAAAAAGTATAAATAAATGGCATTTTCTTTGCTGAAATCCAGCTGTGTAACAGTCAAAAACAATCATTTGAAATCCTGGCAGGGAAGGAGGGACTAAACACTGATGTTACAAATTGTAACAACTTCTCCACAGCTTACAGACAGCATGCAGGAACTACATAACCCACAATGCATTGCACTGGGATGTTCCTTTCCTTATTGAAATCACGTGTGCAGGGAATTGTGGGGTTTGGAGGATGCAGGCTGAGGACAGATGGCTGTTGAAACAAAGTAACAGTAGTCAGTCAGCTCAGCAAAGTAGTCAGACAGATCAGCAGGAGAGCAGAGGGCTGGGCTTAGGCAACTGTCAGAAACCATTAAAAATCATGAAAAGTCTGCATATTTTTGAAATGATGTATAATGCAAAGATGCTTGAAATTATGTTTACTTTTCAAGTGGCTTGACTACCAAGAACCGGCCCCCCGCGAAAAAAACTTCGGAGGGCCTGAGTCCGGCGCTCTGTGTCAGCGCCTGCACTTGCAGCAAAAATTAGGAAGCAGAAAGGGCTGGAAGAAGGTAATTCCATAAAGGAGACCTGACTCCCTTGTATGGTAGTTACACCATTGATCCCCTTTGTATCTTTTACCTGCAGAGCATAAATGCAAGGTGCGGAATGCAGCCAGACCCTGGTCAGAAGTGTTCTCTTCATGACCACTAAAGGAAATGTACTATTGCCCCCTTAGTGCTCTTGCACTTCTGGTCAGGATCTTCATAAATGGCTCTCAAGTGTTTCATGGTGTTGCTTCAGCAAACAGTGATACACATTTTGCCATGTTTATAGTCATGACTAGTTTAATCATGACCAGTTTATTAATGACACAGTGATTTGTCCTTAGCCATGAAGTAGATGGCATCATACCACTTATAGGGAGGATATGCTCTGCTTGACCGAAAGTATCTGGATACTTGTCTGTCCAACATCTCATTACCAAACCTAGGGTATTAATATTGAGCTAATCCTCCCTTTGGTACTATAAGAGCCTCTACTTTTATGAGGAGACTTTATACTAGGTTTTGGAACATTTTTGATGGAATTTGCTTCTACTCGGCTACAACTATTAAGGTTGGGCACCAACAATGATGGCTTTGGCTTACATACCCATGCCAATAGTTAAATAGGCTGTTCTTATAATGTATAACAAGTGATCAGGGATGGGCGAATTTTTTCGCCTCGTTTTGCCGAAAAAATGACGCCCATAGACTTGTATGGTGGCGTGCGTTAAAACAATTTTGGCGCGCGACAAAATTTTTTGATGCCCATAGACTTTAATGGGCGTCTGCGACATTCGCCGGTGGCGAATTTTTGGCGAAACGAAACGGGTCAAATTCACCCATCCCTACAAGTGATCACCTTACACCTTTGTTTACAGCACAGAAGTGACAAGGGGATGAGAAGTCATGAACGTCATGGACATATATATGATTTACTCACTCATACATTACATTCCAAATACAGCAGATCCCTATAACGTTTGAGATCCAGTTACTGTAACATAATAACTTTATTACATTCATTGTACAGTGAGGGCATCTCTCATCCTAGGTACTTCAGAGCTAAAGGCACTTTGTTTTTAAAAGTCGTTAACAAAGAGACCAGGTAAATGGTCACAAATGTTCAACATAAATAGTATGGACACTCTCACTTACAACTGGAGATATACATCTCATAAGAGAAGGCTATGGAACCTCTACCACTGAATTGTAGAGTATTTTGCTTTAAATACCATGCATGTTTTCTCAGAGTGCCTATAATTATAGAGTGGCTTTGAGTAGCTGAACATAGTGGTGTGTGGGTAAATCCATGTCGTGTTTTTACTTTGTGCCAATAGCACTCACGGAGTTTAGCAGCCAAGTGCCAAAAAAAGGGCAAAAAATCTATTTTCATGTAGCATGAAACTGTAACATATGATTTGTTTAGGATCAAAGTCTAATTCAAACAATAGATTGACAAATGATCTTAAAATAAATGAATAAAATGCAGGTGCATATGTTTTCATTCAAAACTGGGTTGCAAAAAAATAGTTTTTTTGAATTTACATAGAAACATGGGCACAGAGCAGCAGATTATTTCAGAGAAGTTCATCATGCAGGCATCCAGCTGTTTTAAACTTCAATTCCCAGCATCCCCTGGCAACACCAAGCTCCATATTTTAGCTAAAGAGCCATATATGAATCTTCCTGTGCTTGGCTATGGCCTGTAGAGCAGATAGGACTTTTGTCATGGCAGGACTAACCAAAAAGAAGCCCTGAAAAGATGGCCTAGCAAGATCCAAGTTGGGGAGCTCTTGTGGACAGCTCATCGTTGCCAGTACAGTACATTTACTATCTAAAACAAAGCATTTCTATCCATATTCATATTCTGGCTTTAGTTTGTCCTTAAAGGGATACTGTCATGGGGAAAAACGTTTTTTTCAAAAGGAATCAGTTAATAGTGCTACTCCAGCAGAATTCTGCACTGAAATCCATTTCTCAAAAGAGCAAACAGATTTTTTTTATATTTAATTTTGAAATCTGACATGGGGCTAGACATATTGTCAATTTCCCAGCTGCCCCAAGTCATGTGACTTGTGCTCTGATAAACTTCAATCACTCTTTACTGCTGTACTGCAAGTTGGACTGATATCACCCCCCCCCCCCAGCATCCAAACAAAAGAACAACGGGAAGGTAACCAGATAGCAGCTCCCTAACACAAGATAACAGCTGCCTGGTAGATCTAAGAACAACACTCAATAGTAAAAACCCATGTCCCACTGAGACACATTCAGTTACATTGAGAAGGAAAAACAGCAGCCTGCCAGAAAGCATTTCTCTCCTAAAGTGCAGGCACAAGTCACATGACCAGGGGTAGCTGGGAAATTGACAAAATGTCTAGCCCCATGTCAGATTTCTAAAATGAATATAAAAAAATCTGTTTGCTTTTTTGAGAAATGGATTTCAGTGCATAATTCTGCTGGAGTAGCACTATTAACTGATTCATTTTTCCCCATGACAGTATCCCTTTAAAATAAATAAATAAAAGCCCATTGAGACACCCAACAACATCAGTTGTCAGTAATATGTATTTATTACCAGTGTTAGGGATAAAAGAACTTCATTCTTAACCTTCATTTCAAACTGGATAAACCATGAAACACCCAGCTACATTCCTACGGCTCATTGTATTACTTTAACTCAACATTCATTTTCCTGCCTTACAGAATTGAGTGCTTGAGTTACTTACTAAAACCAGATGCAGTCGACAATTAGCCATGTGATAGAAGGAAATGTAGGTGAAATAGGATGGGAAATGTGAGGCCTAATTTATTTTTCAAGATTAAGTCGTGGGGTAAAATTAAAGTCAAGTTATTGGCTAAAAGTTGGCTTTTTTTCCTGTAAAAATACCTCTATAATGAATCCAGTATGTTAGATAAACATCTCATATGTGTAACTGAATGAGACTAAAGAGCACAACTAAACGACACTTTTTGTTTCTGTCTCTGGGCCGTCAATATATTAACGTATTTAATAAAGTACTTACAGATCAGTAGAAGACTCCAAATTAGTTTTATTAATAAACATTTTCCTGTAGTAATGACAATGTTATAAATTAGGATAGTAAAATTAGTGATTTTTAGTGATGGAAATTTGTCCCAAAATTTGCGAATTTCCCACGAATTTCACAAAACGGTGAAAAATTAGCGAATCGCGAATTTTGTCGCTAGCGTCAATTTTGACGTCATCGTTAAAGTCGATGGGTGTCCAAATAATGTTGACGTGCGACAGTTTTGACGTGACAACTTTTCAGATGCATGTCCAAAATATTTTGACGCCGACGAATTTTCGCGGCAGTTTCACAAATTTATTCGCCGGCGAATTGGAGCCTGGTGAATTCATTCGCCCATCACTTGTGATTTTTATACAATTTCCCTGTGGATTTATTAGGAGGCATTGTATATTTTTTACTGTCAATTAGATAATATCTGTGCTTAGGCCCCGATTCAAGTTTACTGCAGGGACTGAAGAACAGAATTGTGTGTTATTGTCACATTTGTAGTGTTTTGTCGCTGCGTAGGAGCGGGACAAAACACACAAAATTGCCCCCTACTAATGTGAATAAAGAAACACCTGCAAACGCCCAGATCTGCTTATGCCTTGAAAATGTGTCACTGAAGTTTTTTGAGCAATAATTGCCAGTTACTTAGTACCAGGAGCAGCAAAAGTGAAGTGGGTCGATTTTAAGTGTTTTGACCCGCCCCATTGAACTTCATAACTAGTGATGGGCGAATTTCGGTTCGCCGAAAAATTAGTGAATTTCACGCAAAATTAGTTTTTGACGCTGGCGTCCGGTTTTTTTTCCGCTGGCGGCCATTTTTGACGCCGGCGTCTGTTTTTTTCGGCGCCGGCGAATTTTTGACAGCGAATTTTCGCGGGTGTTTCGCGAATTCGCCGCAAATTCGCGCCTGGTGAATGAATTCGCCCATCACTATTCAAAACGCCTGGGTGACAAAATGCTTGAAACTGCCGAATGCCATGACCTGAAATGTACAATAGTCATTGAGGTATTTTCTGACTGTGGCAGAGACCTAAAAGTGAAGTCTTCTTGCACCATAGTTTCAATATTCCTCAGGGTCTTCAGCTTTCCATAATGTTAACTGCAAAACTGCACATATGGCCATGCACACTGGAGAGTATTGAGCACTAACACAGGTCATCTGGCCTAATGACACAGGAGAGCAAAGAGTGGGCTCCTTGGTTACTAAAGTAAAACCTTGGTGTTATCCAAACACGGAGTAGAAAAACATCTAGGAATACCTTCCCTTCCAACAGTTCTCCATCAGGCACTAACCAGCAGCTTGTTGAAATAAAATACTTTATTTGTCAATAGAAACATGGTGATACCTTCCATGAATCCCTTTCCAACTGTTCTCCATCTGGCACTTACCCATGTCTTGTTTGGATACAATACTCCACTGTCAGTAGAAACATGGAGTCACAGTCAATGAATTCCCTGTTCTCCATTTGCCACTAACCCTCAGCCTGTTGGGATAGAATACTACACTTGTCAAGAAAAACATGGAGGAGCTATAATTCTGTTAACTTAAAAATGACTCTGTTCCATGGAAGGGTTCTGCTGAATCTCCATCTTCTCCCCGTGGAGCTGCTTCCTATCTTGTATTTTACAACAATGAGCGTGACAGCCATCTATCCACCAGTTTTGTTATCCACCAAAGGGATTAACAAAAATAATCACTGGGCTGTGAACATATTTGTGCATGTCCTTAATAGATTTGGATGTGGCTTAGATAAATCATTTTATATATAGCACTTTGTATGTAGAACCTCCAGCCAGTTGTTTACAACCGTTTCTGTCCTTAGAGTTGATGTAATGTATATGTTGAGGCAATTGTAATTCTCTTTTTCTCCCATTAACATAGATTTAACACACTTAAAATGTATTTCTAAAAAAAAATCGCCACTTTTTAACCACCTTTTGGTGGTCAGAGAATCCTTTTAGATGTAATAAATGATTGGATGGTTTATATGATTGTGTAAGGTAAAAGCACTTGCAAAATGATGAATTGTAGTTTCATTTCAATTAGTATGCGGGTGAATATTCATGGGAACAAGCACATTCATCGACACAGAGCAGGAAATCTCAATCAATTGTCGTTCTGTATGTCATATATCTTGTTTCTTTTTGGTCTGTGGGATACTAATAAAAGAGAATGAGGAATGGAGTGGCTGACTGTGTGAGACACAGAGCTGCAGCACTTTACTTGGGAATGCCTACAGGACAATTCCCATGTCAACTACTTGTAGCGTCTGCAAGTCACTTCATCCCATTCTGCCTCCACAAATAGACTGTGAGCTGAGTACTGTGGGGCACTTAATGGGCATACATTATTCAAAAATGATTTATCCAAGCCACATCCAAATCTATTAAGGACATGCACAAATATGTTCACAGCCCAGTGATTATTTTTGTTAATCCCTTTGGTGGATAACAAAACTGGTGGATAGATGGCTGTCACGCTCATTGATGTAAAATACAAGATAGGAAGCAGCTCCACGGGGAGAAGATGGAGATTCAGCAGAACCCTTCCATGGAACAGAGTCATTTTTAAGTTGACAGAATTGTAGTCGGATAGGCCATCGTCAGGTCAGGCAGCAAGTGATCATAGTTAAAATTCCAGGCAGAGGTCAGGGCAGGCAGAACAGGCCATGGTTGATACAAGTAAAGTCATCAAAAAGAATAGGGTTTCAGCAAGGACTGGATCAGAACCAAGATTGAGAACCGAACAAAACACACAAAAAAGTGTAACTATGGAGGATAGTACTGCAATTGGCTGCCAGTGACCAATGAGGGTTCTGAGATTGTTACAAGAAGTGGAGAAGGAAAAGAGCAATAGGTCCAGATACACAAGAGAGCTCACATTCTGCCCTCGCACGAGTGGAAATAAGAGGAAGACAGAGAACAAAAGGCCCATCATGTTTTCCCCGCAGGACTTTACAAAGTGCGGAAAAAGATTATCTGGGAGAACACGGTTCACGTGAAGAGCTGCCCCATTAAGCTTAGTAGTCCAACACCATGTAACAAGCGTGGTGCATAATGGAAGGAGAGACTTGGGTATCGCTTAAAAATTCCTATTTTTATTCTTCAGTTAAAATAGGCAATCAATCACATAGACAAGGAACCACTGCTTGACGCGTTTCGTGCCTATCCAGCCACTTCATCAAAAGCACAGGACTGTACAATAGTTTCATGTCACTTGTAGGTCAGCTCATTCAATTCCTAAACCTGCAAGCATTCCTTTGTACCCCTTATGTGGTAATTAGCAAAAGATAGAGGCAAAGTAACATAAGGTGTATTGTAACACTTAAACCTGGGGCTTATAAGAAATAAATATCAGAACACTTAAAGGAACAGTAACACCAAAAAATGAAAGCGTTTTATAGACATGATAATATTATGTACTGTTGCCCTGCACTGGTAAAACTGGTGTGTTTGCTTCAGAAACACTACTATAGTTTATATAAACAAGCTGCTGTGTAGCCATGGGGGCAGCCATTCAAGCACAGGGTACACAGTAGATAACAGATAAGTACTACTATAGTTTATATAAACAAGCTGCTGTGTAGCCATGGGGGCAGCCATTCAAGCACAGGATACACAGTAGATAACAGATAAGTACTACTATAGTTTATATAAACAAGCTGCTGTGTAGCCATGGGGGCAGCCATTCAAGCAAAGGATACACAGTAGATAACAGATAAGTACTACTATAGTTTATATAAACAAGGTGTTGTGTAGCAATTGGGGCAGCCATTCAAGCACAGGATACACAGTAGACAACAGATGCATTTGGAAGAATCCCAATGGCTGACCCCATGGCTACACAGCAGTTTATTTATATAAACTATTGTAGACATTCAGAAGCAAATACATCAGTTTTACCAGTGCAGCACAACAGTACATTTTATTACCATTTCTTTAAAACACTGTAATTTTTTGGTGTTGCTGTTCCTTTAAACAACCCTCTAATGGCCGTGGTGTTCAAAATCATAAAAGTGGCCATTAGAGACGGTCCTTCATCATGCCTGGGCTGCATTGCTCTATAACAGATAATAGAAGAGCTCTACTGTGTCTAAATAAGCTGAAGAACAGTTATTTAAATCTGTTATAATTGAACATTCACATATATCTATTTGCCTACAAAAGGTTTATAACCTAATGTTATAATCGATACAGATAAACATAACAACGTTTAGTGCACATACTGTCATCAGTAAAACCGTGACAGACCCAGTGTTCCTACAGGGTCCAGTTTATAAAAAGGACAACGTTTTTTCCTGATTGTTGTGTGTTTTGTTCCACGTCCCACAATTCTTTTTCTCACGATCTGTTGGAATAGCCACTCCTTAGCACTGACTTTACTAAAACGTTATCCACACAGTATTATATTTCATGGGACTTTATATTAAGGTTTCTATTTGCTCAGATGATTCTGGCAATGAACAAAACCAAACTGTTGTAATCTCTTGCTGCTATGGTTTAAAACCAGAGCTAGAGCTAAGCCGTACTGTAAAAATCATAGAGAAAAATGGAAAACATACATAGATCAGCATAACATAATGATAATAACATATTTAGAATGCTTCTCTAGTGTTAAAGGAGAATTCAAAAAAGTAAAAGTAAAAAAAAAACCCTACGCCCCTACCCTACATAGACCCGCTCCCTCCTCCGCCCCCCAGCCTAGCTGCCACCCCGGAAAATGCCCCTAAGTCTTTACTTACCCTCGGTGCAGATTCTGTGAATGGGTGCCATCTTCCGGCTCTTTGGTAATCTTCGGAATTTGGAATTCGAGCTGCATATCGGTGCATGCGCAGTTGGAGGAATCTTCCAGTTCACAACAATTGCGCATGCGCCAAAAGTCACGGGAATTGTTGATACACCGGTCTTATTCCCAAGATTACAGAATAGCCGGAAGACAGCTGCAGTGAATCTGTACCGAGGGGTAAGTAAAGACATTGGGGCATTTTCCCGGGGTAACACTTATGCTTGGGGAGTGGAGGGAGTAGGGTCTATGTAGTGTAGGGGGTAGGGTTTTTTTAACTTTAGGGTTGAATTCTCCTTAAACATATAACTGGTTGATGAAATGCTTTTATTGTATTAAAAAAGGGTTGTGTGAACAGATTCTTTTAATAAAAACTAACTTAAAAAAATGGCTCTTTGGCTTCCTAATTTGGGGGTCATAAAACGTGAAATCATTATGACCCCAAATATACAGAGCTCATGCTAAATAAAATGCAGTCCCCAAGTAAACACGGGGTTCTTGTAATGAAAAGTCCTAAGTTAATATTATTTATACCAAAAAGCTTGAGTCCCAAATCAGTGTTGCTCCCACTCCTGCAAAACACAGCAAGTTCTCTTCAACCTCAAAGTGTTCAGATATCCAAGTTTCTGGAAGAGCTCAAGAACATGAGCCTCACGGGAAAAACGAGATAAAAAATAATAATAGTGCAGAGTTCTTAAAAATTCCTGTTTTAAAACCACACTTTCACAACGTGTCAGAATAAAGGGTCTCAATCCAATTGAAGATACCCAAAACAGTGAAATGAGCCTTAAATGTGCCACACACGCATCACACAGCGTGTTAAGATATTGTTAGACGATAGTGAGATGGACTACAGCTGCCATAGACACAAAGATCTTCGATTCGTGCGATTTTCAGGCCGTGTGTGGAGTGTCCCTTGCCATGACGATCGGATCAGGCAGGTTAGAAAATTTCTATTGGCTACCGATAATATCTCTGCATGTATTGCCGATCTGACAATATCATTGGGAGACTGTCACCAGCTTTGGTCGGACATAAACTTTCGTACGATTGCCGTCAGGGGCAGAACATCAGCTGATCTGTTCTTTTACTACTTTATTTGATCTGAATGGTTAGTGGCAGGTCGGGAGATATGAAGGTAAATCTTCACGTCTATGGCCATTGACGTAACAATTACAATTACAAAAGATGTTTCCAGGAGAGCTGAATTGTCAGATATACTGGTAGAAACAATAGAATTCTACCTGTGTCTGATGATTCAGCATTAACAATGGGCGATATTCTGGTGCCTTCAAAGGCATCCAATCAAAAATTTTCAGGCCGGCCCAATCGACGAGCCGACCAATATCCAAGTCTTGTGCCGATATCAGTCAGCTCGTCTCCCACCATACATGCACCGAATATCGTACGGACATTTTTTTTGATCTATGGCCCCTTCACCCACTTCAATCTTCGCTTTAGCATTGGTATCCCCATAATATTCACAAGATACAACTTGATTAACTGCACATAGTGACTCCCATCTGCACTGATGGCTTTTTTACAACTTTGTTTACTCTTGTCAGGTAAAAAACTGTCACCACAGTTAAGGTGGCCATAGATGCACAGATAATATCGTACGAAATGAATTTTCGTCCGATATTCGTTGCGTGTATGGTGGAAAAAGAGCCGACCGATATCGGCAGAAGACTTGGATATCGGTCGGCTGGACGAAAAATTTTGATCGGGTGCCTTTGAAGGGACCCAAACATCAGCCATTGTTAGTGCTGAATGGTCAGATACAGGTAGAATTCTATTTTTTCTATATGTATATCTGACCATTCAGCTCTACACGTGTGTATTGAAACCAACGATCTTTCTTGGAAAGATCTTTTCCAAGAAAGATTGTAATTGTTACGTCTATTGCCACCTTTACAGTCCAAAGATACTTCAGGCATCTTTCAATCTCCACTGCGCATTCCCACAACTCTGTGCAAACATCTCCATTTTTTCGTCCGTGATGTCACCGCTTATGCGTTTCCTGTGTTTTGAACATAGGGTGTGTGATTTTTAAGAATGCTAAACTATTATTATTTTTATCTTGTTTTTCCCATCAAGTTCATGTTCTTGCAATATTACTAGCATTTCCATTAGGAACAAAGGCACCTTCAGGAGGCATCTTCAGGAGTCCCACTTTTTTCCCAAGGGTATGCTGGAGACACAAGGCCAATTCCTTTTGAAATTCCTTGCCTAGTAGGAAATACTAGAGATATGATCAATAACTATAGGAAGGGAATAATTGCCTGGATGGAATGGAAAGATTCTGGTATTCAGTATGTTGTCAGGCATGTAAACTAAGACACAGAGGGGAAAACTGGATGTGACTGAAAAACCAAACAATGTAAAGAAGGTCATTAAGGTGATCAAAAACACAAATCCCTAATTGAAATAAATTCTGATGCATTTTTTAGCAAATGGTTATATTAGTCTTTTTTAAATTATTATATTTTATTATTTTAGCATGATTTATTATTTTATATAATAAAATAATAATTCCATTTTAATGTTAGCATAATTTATTATATGATATTTTATTATGCATTTAATATATATATATTAATCCACATATCTACTTTATTGACTCCTATGGGCATCCAGCTGAAAGCACTTCATAATAATAACAGTTGCTTGATTTTTGCGCAAGTATTAGTGGATATTTTGAACATCTGGAACTATGGGTCATGTGTGATTTTTCTTTTTAATTGTTTTAATGTGTTTCGCCCTCTCTGTGTATTTTGCTCTGTCAAAACGTGTTCTACTATTGCAATTGTTGATTTGTGGGATACGGTCTTTTCTCATAGATGCAGAAAATTACACTGTGCTTTTTTTGGGTATTTAGTCTATCTGTTGGATGGAAAATTTTTAGCATGGTTTAACCAATTAATAATGTTTAAAACTGACCTGAGTGTGGGGACTAAAGAATGTTTGTTTTTACAAAATCGTGGGTCTTCATTTTTAGTGTGTCAATTTAAAAAAAACTATAGTTCAACAGGCAATTGGGAAGTAGTAGTTTTTGTGTCTAAAGAAAAGTAATGTTTACCAGGGGTTTATTTATCAAAGGTCAAATTTTAGAGCAATGTGACTTTTTTAAACTCTAATAAATTAGATTTTATTCCAAATTTGAATGGAATGTTATTTATAAAAAAAAAAAAACTGGTAAAATTTTATCGACTAGTCCTGAAAACTTGAATAGAATTCTAATCAAGTTTTCCCTCAACTTTCGCACATCAAATTATTTTTTTTAACATGCAACATTTTTTTTCTCCCATTGGAGTCTATTGGGTGTCAGTTTCGAAGTGAAACTTGGCTCATCATTACTATTAACATCTTCAATAGTTCAAGGGACCTCTGCCAATGACTTCTACATGAACTCGGCAGATTTTAGGTGAAGAATAATCAAATTAGAACTGTTTCTAGGTTTGAGTTGTGCTAAATCTTAAATGAAAATTAAATGAAAATTCTGAAAAAAATGAAAGTTAACTTTGTGACTGAATATGGTATCATAGCATAATAAGAAGCATTCTGCCACAGTGGTCATGGCTCCTATCTGTAAGCACATTTGATGGGATTAACAAAAATAAAACAAGCTTTCCAAGGATTCATTTTTCACCCCCTAACCTTAGTGCAGCATTTCACAATCCAGTAGAAGAACACGGTGAAAGTGTGACATCACAGGAGCTAGACGAGCATGCAGTTGCAGTTCTAGGAGGAATTTGGAAGCAGAAAATTAGCTTACTCCTGTTGGGCCACCAGGAAAACACAAGTTGACACTTCGTCCTAGGTTCTCAGTGCCTTCAACTCCATTACCAGACTATCTATTGCCCAAGTAGACCCCCTGCTTTTCCCCTTTGTTTCATCTCCCTCACATTTCACATTTTGTACTCATATAGTTGCTCAGTAGGGTTTGTACAATCTTGTAGCTACAAGTATACCTCTGGTGGATGGTAGATCTTACTTCTTACCATCTTCCACCATCATCACCATATATTGACATATATCTTGGCTGTCTCTCTAATCCATGTAAATACCGGCCAGTCTAAGAGCAGTGTTCTAGTTTTGTTGTAGTTATGAGGGTAGAGTTCTCTCCTCTCTTACCCCATGGCTAGTGGTTAACTCTTTATGTGATCCAGGAAATATTTGTCATCTCCATAATGGGGTTTCTTGAAAACCAGTCTCGTATGTCACAGTGTGTTTCTACCTTTTCTTCTGAAAAGTTCATAGTGCAACTATACCATAAAGGAAGCTTTCGAAAAATCTTGAATGAATAAAATAATTGGAAAAAACAACTCAAAAAACTTGAATTGGATAAGAAGCTTAAATTTTGCCTAGGACAACTCCCATTCACTTACAGGATCAGAGTGGGCCAGAACGACACCCGGAAAAAACCCAGTGAGCCAGTGGGCCCCACATGTTACTGGGCCCCACAGCAAATTCATTTTAGAGAACCCCCATATACCCAGAAGTTGATCTTTTTGCCAATATATGTTGAAATTCCTCACTAATTAAGGCCTTGTGGCCCCCTATACCTCCTGAGCCCTCCCTGCAGCCACAAGGTCTGCTTCTTCTGTATTACACCAGTGCATGGGCCCTCATGGACCACTCTGCCCCCTGATCTTGCCTGGATGGGAGGATTGTGATGGCGGAGGGGGGGGCTGTGGCAGAGGGACCCCGTGGATGGTGTAGGTAGTTAAAAATTGCCTATATCTGGTCCAAATTTGCAGGTCTAGGGCTGAATAAATTAAGGGGTGGCATGCTGCCCAGCCTCACAGGTAGTCTGCTTGATTCTGGAGAGCTTAGCGCCAGGATGCGCATTTGCTCAATACTGTAAGAGGGAGGGGGCTGGACTCTGGCACCCTCTGGGAGAAATCCAGCCCTGGCACCTAATGTGTGGGTATGTGGTGGCAACATTAGATCACAAGTCCCAGTTGTAATGTAAAGTAAGATCTTGCCCTTTTTGTTAGATATGTAATGCAATATGATGGTAAAATTAACATCATGCAGCTCTTCCTTCTCACACTTCCTTCCCAGAGACTATTATCCTACTGTTACTATAGGCACCATCTCTCCCTACTATACCTGCTATCCCACAGTCACACTCCCTTCCCAGAGACTATTATCCACTGTTACTATAGGCATCATCTCTCCCTACTATACCTGCTATCCCACAGTCACACTCCCTTCCCAGAGACTATTATCCACTGTTACTATAGACACCATCTCTCCCTACTATACCTGCTATCCCACAGTCACACTCCCTTCCCAGAGACTATTATTCACTGTTACTATAGGCACCATCTCTCCCTACTATACCTGCTATCCCACAGTCACACTCCCTTCCCAGAGACTATTATCCACTGTTACTATAGACACCATCTCTACCTACTATACCTGCTATCCCACAGTCACACTCCCTTCCCAGAGACTATTATCCACTGTTACTATAGACACCATCTCTCCCTACTATACCTGCTATCCCACAGTCACACTCCCTTCCCAGAGACTATTATCCCACTGTTACTATAGACACCATCTCTCCCTACTATACCTGCTATCCCACAGTCACACTCCCTTCCCAGAGACTATTATCCACTGTTACTATAGACACCATCTCTACCTACTATACCTGCTATCCCACAGTCACACTCCCTTCCCAGAGACTATTATCCACTGTTACTATAGACACCATCTCTCCCTACTATACCTGCTATCCCACAGTCACACTCCCTTCCCAGAGACTATTATCCACTGTTACTATAGACACCATCTCTCCCTACTATACCTGCTATCCCACAGTCAGGCTATTATTCCTAATGCTACACATCCTGCCTTTGCAGTCAATGTATATGTGTTCTCAGGGAAGTGTCCTCTGTAGCCTGATTAATAAATGCCACACTTCCAAGTACTGGCTGTGCATGTAACTACTGCTGAAAATCAATAGTGATATATATGTAACCCTTTCGACACCCCTTTGTCGGTGTTACACTCCACGTGTGACGCTTACCTGATGACACGTGACAAACCTGAGCCACTCCGCAGTGTTATTGGGAGAGACTGGGTACCTGGTACATACTAGCGCAGTGCCTCCACCTAGTGAGAATAGAGGTACGGGTGCACCTACGGATGGCCCCACTAGGAATACAGTAATAACACACACAGAGAATTTGTTAAACTGAATACCTGTTTATCTAAATTCAAATGGCCAACTAGTACATATAGCACTCCTAACCAGGTGGCAGTAAGGGCCTCACTATCTAACTTGCTTGCGCTAACTATCTAGCTAACTAAAGAAGGCAAAATCCTTTAATGTCCTTCCACAAAACAGTCTCTGAATCTTCAAGTGCTTCTTTAGGGTACTGTCCCTTTAAACAGGATACTCACTCCAAATCCTCTTCGGATGCTTTACAGAGTTCTCTTCAGGTGAGTCCAGCACAGTCAGACATACAGTGAGACTAGCAGCTCCTTTGGATGCTCAGATAGGAATCTCCTGCTGGTTGTTCCTCCAGTCAGTATTCCTTTCACACTCTCTGTCCCTCCAGCAACAGTATGTGGCTTCCCTCTGCCAGCCTGATCCAAATGAATGCTTTTGGTTGAGCCTCTCAGCTCTCTGGGCCTGCCGGCAGCTCTCTGGTATCTCTCTCGGACCACCATGTGGTTCTTTTCAGGCTTTTCTCTAGTATATGTGACTTCCTCTTCCTGCAGCCACTCACTAGCTGCTGTGTCACTTCCTGCTGCACTAAGATCACTGAACAGCTGGTTGCTAGGTAACAGCTTACAGCACATACACACAGGCTCAATGCCTGATCTCTTACAGGGAAAGTGCAAGGATTTTGCACTAATTCCCTACATATAGTAATCAAATCAATCATTGTATTAAGTTGACATTGTCTAGGGAAAATATTCTGAATAACTGTAAAACAATAAAGTATTTATTGCCATTATATTGCAGAAAGAACATCTTGCTTCTTTAAAAGCATTTCCGAAGATCGTCTTCCCTCAGTGTGTCAGTATTGTTTGTGTATGGTAAGATTTCCCATGCTTTGCATTTCCACGTTGAGACAATTCACTCCTTCCACAGTTCTCCACAGGGAAAAGGAGGAGCAGGGCTAAAGCTGTGAAGTTCCTTTCTAGGCCTTGCCTGTGGCCACAAGTGGTCTATTCTATTTCTTATTTCAGCAAGTCTGACTCACAGCCATTAGGAATCCCCCTAATCCTTCAGTGACTTTTTTATGAACGTTACAAATATTTAAGTGTGACTTAGATGGCTGATTCTGCGTCTGCATTTGCTTTTCTTCTGATTTCCCCAACTTCTGCTTTAATCGGTTACATTTGTAATGTCTGTATCTTTTTCTAGGGATAGTCATTAAACCAGAATCTTGGGATTTCTAAAAAATTCTTTTAAGACCACCTGCAATTCTGTTATTTTTGGATAAGGACTGTAGAAGTTGGCCCTTTCTAACAGCTGCATCAATGTCATTAAACATTATTCAAATTCAGACAAGAGATGATTTAAGATTAATCGTGATAACCCCAATGTTATACAAACATATCTACATTATTCAGGTCTCAATATAAGTGGTTAATCGTAGCTTGACCACCCAGACTGTATAACCTTAATTACTGATGTTAAAGTGCAAACATTCAACTGACAACACCTCTATTTTATATGATGAAATGAAGGATGCAGCTTGGAAAAAATATCTTTAGACATTTGCCATAATACGAAATAGATCTTGCAGATAAGTAACAGTGTGTTGTGTGTGCAGAGTTAAAGGGCATGTAGAGGCAAAAAACTAAAATCCCATTTTTACTTTCTTTAATGAAAAAGAAACCTATCTCCAATATACTTTAATTAAAAAATGTGTACTGCTTTTATAAGAAACCTGACTGTATGCAGTGAAATTCCTCCTTCATTTACTGCTGTGGATAGGAATTGTCAGACGGTCCCTAACTGCTCTGCAGGGAAACAATCATACTTATGAACAGCAGGGGGAGCCCCCGCCTTACTTCCCAGCCATGCAAAACGCAAGCAGCTTTGTTTATGACGATCCCTAAGCAGCCCAGACCACACTGAGCATGTGCACAGTCTTGGTCTTGCAAAGACCAAGACAAAGTTACAAGATGGTGACCCCTTGTGGCCAACTTTGAAAACATAAATCATTTGTTTGATTAGACTTGTGGTGCAGTAAGTTCATGTTTATGTTTAGTATACAAAATACAGCATTTCTAGCCTTATTCTATTTTAGACTTTACATGCCCTTTAAGGTCAGCTTACAACAGCTAATAAAAAACAGAAATTACATTTCATGTTTAATTTGGAAAGGCCTTTATTATACAGGTTTTTGTGTCTGGGTGACAGGTCCACTTTAATATAACATTTTACTATTGTATCAATAACTGTTATATAGTAAATTTTATTTTCTGTAAGTCTGTAACTAGCTCTGAATTTGATGTTGTATATACAATTGAGTATGTGGTGCCATAGTAATAAAGTATAAAGCAGGATGTTGTGTCCATTGTAATGTCTTTTGGGGTTTACAAAATGTTCCTTAATTTTTGTCCTGTGGAAGTTTAAAAATCGCCTCCCTTTGCGTCTCAGCTTCTTGTGTTTGTTCAAAACTCATTACACATCTACATTAACTTAATTCCGAGTGAGGACAACATCATGCAGGAAGTGAATCATGTGAATTACATCAATTTGCAAAATATGGCTCGGGAATCCTCGGGGGCCGTCCGGATTGTTGGGCTGGCTGCCAGTGTATCGTCCACTGTAGAATTTTAGGTCACTCAAAAACTCTATATATATTGAAATTGATGACAGCTGCAGCCTATCTGTTACATAAGTTAAGCAGTTATTAGACGTATGTTGTGCTCGGCTGCTAAAAAGGACTTACATTTGCAAAGCTGATTTTTTTTTTTTTTTTTCATTTTCTTTTCCTGAATCATTTCTTAGGTAACTAGAGTATAAGGATTCATTAGAATGAAACTCAAGACAATACTCATGTTAGATAAAATACCAAATTGTTCTGTCTGCATTCCTTATCTTTGTAATCTGATAATCGGATGACCCAAGTCGATCAAACTTTCCGCGTTCTAAGACATATGGAACAAATCAATGTGCACTGAAGGAATTTATGTAAAAAACATTCTTGCAATTGTGCGTATGAAAACCTCATTAGTGCTTTTCAGAGGAGCCGTTCATAGTGACTTTCTTAAAATAACAGTTGCAGTTTAGCCATTGAAAGCATTTTTCAAAAAATTGCTCCAGCACAAGCCAGATGTTGAAAGACTACAGCTCCCAGCATGCTTTTACCCTTGATAATATTTTGGAATATGCTGGAACTTATAGTCTTGAGCAGCAGTGTCCCTTTAATAACCTGCCACATCTCTCTAAGCAGCATAAATCATGTCTTCCTTGCTGGATTTGTCAGTACCAGGGGTCTTCTCTAGTAGAACCATTTGACTACAGCAATCTAACCTTTTTAATAGCAACACCTTACTGTGGAAAAAGTCATCCATCAAATTGCAGTGGCCCACTGGCAGCTGCAACACAGTTGGGGCTCATTTTTCAAATTTGCAGTAAAGCTGATCATACATACCATACATGAACCAGTACTTTTTTATTTCTAAAAGGAGCACTTACCTGGAGAAGTAATTGGGTTCATGCACATTGGCACCCACAGTGAAATGGGCTTTCCTTGTCGTTTTACCCATGGATGTGAATACTGAACATTTTGTTGTACAGCATCACAAATCTGCCATTCTTCAAGCCTGGCTTGGTACCTTTTCTTAAAGGAGAACTAAACCCTAAAAATGAATATAGATAAAATGGCATATTTCATATACTGCTCTTATTGCACCAGCCTAAAGTTTCGGCTTGTCAATAGCAGCAATGATCCAGGACTTCAAACTTGTCACAGGGGGTCACCATCTTGGAAAGTGTCTGTGACACTCACATGCTCAGTGGGCTCTGATTGGCTGTTGAGAAGCTAAGCTTAGGGCTCGTCACTAATTATCCAGCAGAAAATGAGCTTCCCTGGCTGTAATATAAGCTGATGCTACAGGTTTGCTGATTATTCAATTCTGATGCTAATTGCACTGGTTTCTGTGCGGCCATGTAGTAATTATGTGTATTAATTACTAATCAGCCTTATAGTGTGACATTTCTATTCTATGTGTACTGTATATTGTGAGTGGGTCCCTAAGCTCAGTAAGTGACAGCAGCACAGAGCATGTGCAGTGAATCAGCAGAAAAGAAGATGGGGAGCTACTGGGGCATCTTTGGAGACACAGATCTTTACTTCTAAAGGGCTGTGGTTGCCTTGGGCTGGTACAGAAGCACAAAACATCATGTACAACATTTCTACCTACTTTATTTATCATTAAAGAATCACTGATATAGTAAGGGTTGGACTGCCCCCCCTCCCCGTGCTTGCTGAGAATGGAGGGACCAGTAGGAGGAGAGAGGAGGAGGTACATGGTGGGGTGGGAATTTGCAATCCAAGACTGCTGCTTTCCTCCCTCTGTGCCTGCCAGAGTCTGTTGGTCCTTCACCTCCCCTTGCTGGCCAGGATCTGTGAGACCACCACCGCACCCCCTACTGCTGGCTGAGGTCTGCCATCCCCGAATGGCTAAGTTCCGCAGGCCGGGAGAGGAGAGCAAAAGAGGAAATATTCAACTTGGAAATGGAAAGGCTGTGCACACTTAGTACCTTAATGAAGACCAATAAGTTAAATTCACTTGATTTTGTACTTTCCATCCACACTGGACTCTCTGATGTCAACTTACCATGAAGTATAACTATAATTTATCTCACGCAACCTTAAAGGGCCTATTTCCTAACATTCTTTTTTTTAAACCATTTCTTGACTTTTTTTACCATATTGTTAAAAAAAGTTGAATGCAATAAAAATTAGATGCTGTGGCTTTTCATAAAACTTGGCAACTATATGAATATAGAATAATGATGAGTCTTCAGAAGTCCAACTGAATCATGAAGACAAGTCTAAACTCATCCCATGTGTGCAGACATTCTGTAAGAATTTGGTTGCACCAAAAAGTACTGATAGGCCAAATGGTGGGGTGAAGCAGCCCTCTGTGAGCCACTAAGCTCCCACATGACCTGATATGAGTCATTGTCCAAAAGAATATTTAGTCCTGAGTGACCATCTCCCATGAGCCTTCAGCAACTCTGAGGACCCCACACAATGAACTGTGGTATGCTCTTTCAGTTAATTGAATGACAAGCTCATGCTGTGTGGTAAGTTAAAAAAAAACTCTATCAAAGAGACAGACAGTAAATAAGCAATTAATGATACAACAAAACATTAATATTTTTCACTATTTTTAAATTTGGTTCAAAATTTCCCAAGTGCTTAATGAGATCCTAGCTCCCCTTGTATTGCGGTTATATCTTGGAGGCAGAGAAAGATGACATTATTTCATTGTTTGTATTCCTTTCTCACTTCATCATGCACATCTGCAGAATGAAAAACCTTACTGCGATGAACAAAATAGTGTTTCATTTTGAAAGTAGAATTGTATTGTTTACCAGACTAACACAATAGCAATGTTAACAACAACACTTGATTTTCTTATGGTCCTAATGCAGGTCCAGTCTGAGACCTTCTAGCCATTTCTGTGCTGTTTTCTGTTTCTTACTGTATATATCAGAGCTATAAATATTATAAGGGTATTCTTCTTCTAAACAATCCTTGGTTCTTTGTGTAAATTAATGGTTTTAGGGGGCATTTACTGAATTGTGCCAAGTATAGGAGATTGCCTAGTGCAAGAATGGAAATATTGTGCAAGGAAAAAACTTTAATGAAGGAGGAAAAAACTTCAACGAATGGTCAGTAACACCCTCATAACAACCAGGCAATAGCTGTTGTTGGAAAATAATTATATTTGCCTGATGGACACATCAGGTGAGTTTATCAAGTATAAATGCAAAGAAGAAAGAAATTACAGGAAGCTCATCTAAGTTTTTGGCTTGAAGAAAAGGACAATAAAGCAAGTTCTAGAGCTGATACTCATGTCTTGGTTTCCATAACAAGGAACCTTGCCTTAAGGAACCAACTAAACACCCATCTCTTAAATGTATTCCTAAATCAATATCAGGCATATTTTTATATATTTACACTATTTGTATTGTATTTGTAAGTCTCTTTCCCGATATTGGTTTCCTTTTCAACAGTTATGACGCTGGCAGGGGAGCTTTGGGTGCAGTGTCAGACTGGGGTGCCAGGGGCCCACCAGAAAACCCTAGACCGGGGCCTACCAGAAAACTTTACACCATGGGCCCACTTTCCAAACTAGTATTTCCCTCGTCATTTAACCTCTTTATTCTCCTAGTTTTTTTTATATCTCCTTACTATACTCTAGTCTTTCAACATTAAGCCTATTTTTTCCCATGAAGAAATAGGGAATGACCATGAAATAGACTAAATGGTTAGAAGCAAGAGGCCCACTGACACCTGGGCCCACCGGGAGTTTTCCTGGTATCCCGGTGGGCCAGTCCGACACTGTTTGGGTGGAGACAGTATGAATAGTTTGTTCATCACTGCTCTACAGTCTACATGCATAGTCTACATTACCTTCCAGTTCATGGCGTTGGTGGTTGATAAAACTTGAAGCTTCAAGGGAAGATTCCCTTTGTTCCCTGTAAGAATTTACTCCCAATTAAACATTAGGCATGAGTCATACATTAGGGATTTAAGGTATTAATAAAAACTCATCTATATGCAGAACAGAGCTTTCCCCTGAACTCATCCATGTTGTATTCAAAACTTGGTAAACGAACAGTGTCAGAGTAAATCTAGTTTGACACATGGTAATAATATTGATAGCTATTCCACAGGCTCTTGGCACGTGTCCTAGTGAAAGTTAGAATGGTATCCATTTATGAGTAGGGCAGTGCTCTGGAACGATTCCAACACTCGGAGGAAACAGACCATCAATTATTAAGCCAAAATATGATAATTCTAGTTCTTTGCGAAATGACAGCAGCATGAATCAAATGTCAGCATGAAGGATGAGATTGAACGGATTGGGTGAAGAGTTAAATGGCAAACGTAATTACTGGGGGAAATATCATTTTTATTTAGCAGCACCAACATATTCCATAGTGCTTTGTATGTATATTTTTATTTGTAAAGCGCTCCTTGAGGGCAAAGCACTGTACAACAAAACAATAAATCAGTAGTAACAAACAAGGGGTCATTGGAATAAAAAGTAACAATAAGTGCATTATTAGAATACAATTCACAAAAATATAAAATATAATTACAATGCAGATTAAGTGCTCAGTGTCAAGGAAACAAAAGGCTAGAGGACCCTACCCCGTAGGGCTTACAGTCTAAATGGGAGGGTAACATACAGACACAATTCAGAGGGGTATTAAGGTGCTGTGGGTTACAGTTTTTTACACTGTTATATAAGTGCCAGTACTTTACAGAGAGGTCAGTCAAACTGATCAGTCCCTGCCTCTGTAGAGCCTACGATCTAATGCAGTGATCCCCAACCAGTAGCTCATGAACAACATGTTGCTCTCCAACCCCTTGGATGTTGCTCCCAGTGGCCTCAAGGCAGGAGCTTATTTTCGAATTCCAGACTTGGAGGCAAGTTTTGGTTGTATAAAAAACAGGTACACTGCCAAACAGAGCCTCAATGTAGGTTGACAATCCACATAGGGGCTACTAAATGGCCAATCACAGCACTTATTTGGCTCCCCAAGAACATTTTTTATGCTTGTGTTGCTCTCCAACGCCTTTTACTTCTGAATGTTGCTCACGGGTTCCAAAGGTTGGGGATCCCTGATCTAATGTCTTCAAATGTCCACTAACAAACATATAGATTTGAGCCAATTGGTTTTTCAATTCAGTCAGTTCACCAAAGGCCATGTGTTGGGATTATGGGAGAAAACCACAGCAATCAAACACTGGGAGAACCTACAAACTATGTTTCAAACGTGAAACTTTTTTTTCTCATTCCAAATGCATTAAAGTCAATTGCCATTTTTTTCTTTGGTCGACTTTTTTGTCAGCTGAGAATCCATGGCTGCTGAAAAAATTTGCTCATCACTAGTTCTGGCACAGAGACAGAGTCATCTGTGATCTTTACAATATACTAATAAAGGTCTACTGATAAGTAGTGATGGGCAATTTTATTCACCATGCGCGAATTCGCAGTGAATTTCCATGTTTCGCTGACGGCTAATACATTTACGTCAACGTTTTTTATGCCTGCGACAATTATGATGCCGGCGACAATTTACCGCGCGCCCGTTGACTTTAATGCAATTGGGCAAAAAATTCCGCCGTTTTGGGAATTTCGCAGGAAATTCACGAATTTTTAGACGAAGCAAAACGGGACAAATTCACCCATAACTACTGATAAGGTGCAGACATTTAAGCAAGGTAGCAGAGTGCACCAGATGGGTTTTGATGAATGAATTGAATTGTAGGTATATACTTTATAACCATTAGTGGGATAAAGTTACAAAAGTCTGGATGGGAGATTAATTCAGAGTGGGTGTGAGCTTTAGTGGCACATTTGCTAATGAAATGGATGCTGATCTACTCATGAGTGAATTCATTTTGAAATCTTATTTTTATTCATGACCAAATAATCCAAAATCCTTACTTAAACTGGCCATAGACGCAAAGATCTGATCGCACGAATCGAGGATCCGAACGTTGATTTGTACGATCAGATCTTTGCGTCTGTGGCCAGCTTATGTCTTACTTTACCGGCAAATACTATTTTTTCAAACCAGATTTTATTTCGAAGCGTTTTAACCCATGTCGCCTTGATTTAATTTTTCTAAAAACATAATGCTTTGCCTTACACGGCATACAATTCTATTTCCCAACTTCTAAAATTGCATCCTCTTCAGCCTAATTATAAATACATCTGTTTGACAGGGGTTATATCATTTTAGAGATGTATTATTACATCTTCAAAAGAAGTGTCATTAAATCCATTGTCATGTACAACCTCAAATTCCCCAAAGCAATAATCTGACTAAGACTGTGATTAAACAACAGCTGTAGAAACAGAAACAAGCCATTTTATTTCCGAGTGATTATTCCTAAAGATGTATTTTTTCCCCTGTGCTGCTGCTGCTGGTTTTACTTATGGAAACTGAAATAATAAAATAGTTGCTAATGCCACAATATTTTTATTAATTTTCTCATTCTATGCTGTCTGAATCAATCAGATAACTGTAAGACCATGCCCTTGTAGGCTTCTTATACAGGGAGAAATAAGGTTTGCTATAGTAAGACAACAATTGAAGAAAGTGCTCAAACTATTAAGAGGGCCACTAAAACCTTATGATAAAGAAACATACATATCTCAGACTTATACTAAGAAATTTGAAAAGTGTTGCACATTTTTTAAATTTGATCAATGTGCCTAAATTGAAGCCTTGATTTGTACTAGTATAGGTATGGAACCCATTATTTAAATCTCCATATCCTAAGTCTATGAAAAAAAAAAATGATCTAAACATTAATTAAACCCAATAAAATTGTTTAGTCTCCAAAAAGGATTTATCATATCTTAGTTTGGACCAAGTACACTGTACTGTTTTATTATTATAGGGGGGAGGAAATCATTTTTAAAAAATGTGAATTATTTAATTAAAATGGATTCTATGGGGCAAATTCACTATAGCGCAAAGTGGCTAACGCTTGCGCAAATTCGTCAGCGTGACGTCATTTTGTTACTTCGCCGATTTACTAACGGGCACTGGCGTAAATTCGCTAGCGAAGTGGATCTACTCTAGCGCTAGTTCGCACCCTTACGCCAAGCGAAGTTGCGCTTTGGCGAAGGGTCAATGTAACTACGCTAATTCACTAACTTGCGCATTTTACTGAACGTTCCCTCTTGCTCCAGACTTGCCTTAGCCACCTCAGACCAGGCGAAGTGCAATAGAGTAGATAGGGATTGCTTCAAAAATAGTTGAAATTTTTTCTAAGACCCAAAAAACGCTGGCGTTTTTTCCTTTTTTAAGGGTGATAGGCTGAAAAAGATCGTACATTTTTTTTTCCTTCCCCCCTACATTTCCTAACATATGGCACATAAACTATACAGTGGGCACATGTATAGGGCAATATAACAACTCTATTTTTTTTTATGAAGGTTTCCGAGGCTTGTGTAGTGTAATGTATTTGCTGCTACATATACGTCCATTCAACTTTAACTTGGCGCCGTATGCAAATTAGGCATTGCTAGCGTAACTTCGCTTTGCTTGACGAATTAACGCTAGTGCAAATTCGCTACCGCTCGCCTCCCTGAGCTCAACTTCGGATTTTAGTGAATTAGCAGCGCCCTGGCGAAACTTTGCCTGGCGAAGTGCGGCGAAGGCGTAGCTAGCGCATTTTCACTGATTTTTGAATTTACCCCTATGGGAGATGGCCTTCCAGTAATTCTGAGATGTCTGGATAACTGGTTTCCTGATAATGGATAATTGTGGTTTGTCTGTATGTGAAGATCTGCAAGCCAGCAAATCTGGTCTTGATGGGTCCAAATGGGGCTGCTGGCCAAATGTTTTAAGATCAGATCATTCATGGAGGTCTACAAAGACCTGCACTGACACACTGATCTCATCTCAAACTTCTAGCTTATGGGGAAAAGAGGCTTGTGCACAATACCAGTTTCCTTTTAAACAGTAGGAAGTTCACGGTTCATACAGGTACCAGCTTAAGGAAAGTCATCTTGCACTTGGGGGTATCAAATGTTAGGCACCCCCAAGTGATTGTATTGACTTACCTGAAACCCCGGGCCGGTGCTCCTATCAGCAGAAAACTGCACTGGCCCGGGGTTATACCAGTGAGCGCCACAGAGCGATCCTCTTCTGTCTTCCTCTTTCTTCCCACGGCTGCGCATGTGCAGTAGAACGAAAAGCCGAACTTTAATTAAAAAGTTGCCTATTTTTGCCCAAGGAAATCTGAAGATGGAAGAAGCCCGAAGAGAATCGCTCTATGGTGCTCACTGGTATAACCCCGGGCAGGTGTCAGGGAGCCGGGAGCTCCCTCCAGGGAGGTAGTCAGGATCAAGGAGGAAGCCCTCTTGAGGGAGCAATGTCGCGGTATCCGAAGGGTTAAGCAGAATCAGTAGTAGTGGTCACAGGCAGAAGTTAACGAGGGCAGGCAGATCAGAAACAAATATCAAGAGTTCAGGCAGGGGGTCAGAACCAAGGCAGGAGCAGGAACAGGCTGGGGATAAAACAGACTGGGAACAGGAACAGGCTGGGAACTAGAAAAAGACTGGGAGAAGGAATCAGGCTGGGAGCTGGAAACAGCCTGGAATCAGGCTGGGAGCAGGAATCAGGAAACACAAACAGGAACCCAGGATCAATGGCAGCAAATCCTATTCTTGGGCGCCGTCACAGTGTTTTGGGCGCCCTTTTATGACGAGATCCCGGCACCAGTGATGACATCATCATGCAGCGACTCTGCAGCCATGTATTCAGCATGGGCGCCGCCATCTTGGATCTTCACTGTGACCACTGGGAATGTAAACAGCGCCGTCGGGTACTTCTGGGTCGGGTACTTCTGGCAGTCCTGACAGCAGGTTCAGTTTTCTGCTGATAGGAGCACCGGGGGTGCCTAAAATTTGGCACCAACTGCAAGATGACTTTTCTTCTCCTTTAACTGATACCCATGTTTTTTATGAATTCCATACTGACTAATTATGTAAGTCAATCTGATGCTAATATTTCACTAATTGCAACAAGTTTGAAAAAAGCTTGGTAGGGTAAAAGTAACATGGCACAATCGGCCTGAAATTGCACTGGGAACTTTCTAGTCTCTGAGTAACTATGTCCCTGATTCACCTGTTACTGTTTATTCCAGGTCTAGATTAGCAGAAAGCAGAAATAAACTGGAAATGCCAGAAAGGTTAAGTGTTAGCCTAAGGGTTTGTTAGATTATATTATTGATAATAAAATTTTCTTCAAACTTCAAGGTTTATGTCAGGTTGAAAAATGCATTTTTGTGGCCAATATCCAAAGAAACTTTGCTAACTGTTAATTTAAGAGCCTCAAACTCTGCAGTGATGCCTCCTAAGCTCTAAACATTAGGCCCACAGAGATGCAGCTTTCTCTACAAGGTTTGACTCAATACTCTAAGCCAGAAGCTTCAGATGTTAGTACTTATCTGGTTCATAATCTTAACTTTTGGACCGCTTAATAAGGAATTGAGGATTCTAATATTAGCTAGAAAAATATCTGCAATCTCTGAAAAATTCAAAGGTGCTGGGTTTGTTATAGATATGAAAATATTGTTAAAATATAGGTACAATTCTATTTTTTTTTTTATAAACGTTTTTTCATAAGTTCATACTTTGCAAAATCCATGTGTTTTTTTTTTGACCAGGTAGAACCAGCATTCTTTTGTGCAGGTACTAAGATAATGACTTCATATAATGTCCTTCTGTGCTCTGTAATAGCCAAGGTAGCCACTCACTGATCATGACAAGTCATTGTTATAACATTTAAATATATGTATGTAAAACTTCCCATGTTCCCAAAAAGGGAAGCTATTGGCATTGCATTTATCTACAATACAAGCCATTGTTCTCTACTACCAAGAATTTTAAGATGTGAAAGTCTCACTTTCCTTTTTTATTTGTTTTATGGGAATACTAAGGACGGATGTATAATTATTTCAACTTGCTTTGTTTTCCCTATTTCTATGGAGGTGTTACAGACCCTACTAGCAGTGTCAAGTTTACATATGTAGCCATTGTTCATGACTCATACCACAGCCTCACTTATCAAGATCCATTAGCAGATCCTTATTAGAGGCTTGGAAAGGTCATGTCGCACAATTAAATAGGAATATTTGAATATGTGGTGATAGTTTTAAGTTTTTGCTTTCTACCAGATAAATATGTCATTTGTAATCAAAAATCTTTGATGAGACCCTCATCTTCTTTGACATAAAACAATATCAATTTAAGGTTGACTATCAAATTAATTTATATTAATTCTATATGTAGATGTGTTGAACCACACATTTCAGATTATTTTTGGTAAGGGTTTCTCTAGAAATCTGTCTGCCCAGATTTAGCGTAAAACCAAACAAAAATAACCCTGGCACATGCAATACAGCTAATGATAAATGAACAACGGTTGTTTATTAAGCAGCAGAGATGCCAGCACTTTCTAGAAATGTATACACAATCCAGCAGAAATAAAGAGGCGATTAAGACACAAGTATATGTAATCGAAACAATGTGTCTACATAAAACTGGGTGCATGTAAAGATGCAAAAATACACTGATATTTCCTGGAGAGGTTTATGAAAGACAGACCTTCTGCAAACACTTGGCTACACCAAAAGTATTTTACATGGGGCTCTCCAACTCTTAATCCTGGGCCATCCCACCAGCAATGACTGCAGGCTTAGAGGAGAATTCAACCCTGTATAAAAAAAACCCATACCCCCGTGATGTCGCCAAATGAGCGAATTTCTCCCCGATATGCCCACATTGAGGTGGGCAATATGGGGCTGATCCCCTAGGGCCCAACGATGGAGAATGGAATGAGAACAGAATGGAGGCCATACAGGCAGTCGGATTGTGGGACCGCATCAACAAACAGATGCGGCCGCAAACCGATGGGATTTTTTACCCTGCCCGACCGGCATCTGGACGACTTTCGGGCCAGATATCGATCAGGGACGCCCGTCGGATGGCCCCACACACAGGCCAATAATCTGCCAGCTCAGTCATTACAGCCATATAAAAAAGTTTGGGAACCCCTCTCAGCCTGCATAATAATTAACTCCACTTTTAACAAAAAATATTACAGTGGCAAGTTTTTTGTATGGACGAATGTTCAAAAATACCGCTATCCAGACGCTCAACAAAGGCTATAGGCGATGTATAGAGGCTTCAACATTTGCAAAAGGAGGCTAAAGTGAATATTGATGTAATATCTCTGTTGGGGTGCCCAAATTTATGCACCTGTCTAATTTTGTTATGATTAGTGATAGGCAAATCAATTCGCCAGGCATGAATTTGCATTGAATTTCCGCATTTCGCCACCTGCAAATAAAGAGGGGTTCCCAAACATTTTCATATGACTGTATATAGGGAGCTATAGTACCACAGGTTTGGAACCCCTAGGTTACATTAGCCTCAAGTGAAAAAAAGAACATGAAGTTTTCGATCCAATTCTAAAAGGAGATTGCAGCCAAAAAGCAATGTTGCACAGAGAATCTGTAGACTTCTGTGCAGGGAAAGGTGAGAGATAGTGATGGGTGAATTTTCCCTTCGCCGAAAATTAGCGAAAAATTTGTGAAACTCGAAAACTGGCTCCTGCATTAACTTCGACACCAGCGTCAATTTTGACACTGGCGTTAATGTCAATGGGTGTCCAAATGTTTTTATGTAATTTACGTGGGAGTTTTTTTGCCGGCAGCGGAACGCAAAAATTTGCCGCCAATTTGAGCCAGGCAAATTTATTGGCCAATCCCTAGTGAGCGATGCTGGAAGAAGACTGCTCTGGTGGTAACACCTGTGAGCTCCTTCTTCCACGTTCTTCCCTGTCTGTATGAAAGTCTGCTATTGGGTATCCATAGTGAGAATAGCTGCCATAGTTAATTCTTATTGGAAGATTAGAATCAAGACAATCAGATTTAAAGTTAAAATTTAAAGTTAAATCCACCATGGCCACCATGACAATAGGTTTGCTACTAAGCTCTGGAATGTTAGTGCTGGTTGTGTGCCTTTGTAAATGTAGACAATTGGTAACCCAAAAAGGACAGCACAAGACTGTAGTGATATCACTTAGTATTAATGTTTGAAACTACTTATTGTATCAGGGACAATTTTATGCTCGATAGACACTCTGTTGATGATTCTCTATCTTACAACATTAGTAAGAGCATCATATGAGCTCCATACATGACAGAGATGTCATTAGGGGATCCAAATGTAATTGAGCCTTGAGGAGCAATAGTAGATATGAAGAGTATGGGGAATGTAAGTGCACTAGGGCAAGATGTCAACAGTAGGGCAAGGTAGAAACCAAAACACTTTAGGTCAGTCCAACTTTATATAAATAACGGGGCCCTGAAAAGTTTGTTATGCACTGAGCCCCACCAAAGAGAAAGACCACCCCGGCACACAGAGACTGAGTAATACCTTTGCTTGTAATAGAAATATACTCCAAGAATTTCATGCACTGTGTTTCTACTGGTTACATTATCTGAACAAGCAAATGTATTTAAATTCAGGGTCATCTATATTTCATGTACTCAATGGAAACATTACCATTTCAACTTGTATTTCCTTGTCTGTCTATAAAATGACTGCAAGTCAGCATATTTGGCAAAATTACCGCTTTATTGTACAATTGAAGATAATATATCATTTATATGATTTTGGCATCTTATGTTGCTTCAAAATCTCTGTTAAATGCTTGTCCAGTAAAAAAAAAAAAAAATCAGTATCACATTTTCAATAAAATTTCCTACTCGATGCATTATTAATATGAAAACTCTCTGGCCAACAAGTAAAATGCTGAAGGGAAGAGGCCACAAAATACACAAAAACATTTATAGAAGCCGTATACGTTGAAACGGAAGCCACTGAGTTTTACTTGTAGCTTTCTGAACATGACATAGGCTGCCTGGCAGATAACACACAATATAAAATGAAAATATAAGGATATTCCATGCCCATATAAACATACAAGGCCACTGGAACTTTAGTGGCTTTTCATATCACGCAAGAAGAGTGTTTTGCAATACAATTGGCCTCAAAAATAATTTTTTATAACTGCTGAAATTAATAAGCACTATTTATGGTAATATATTACACAGGGCCTCCCCTACAGCTATAGCCCATTTTGCTTGATCCAGGGCTCTCCATCGTAATGTCATCCATCGTTTCCTAGGTCTTCCAGGCTGCCTCCACCGCTCTGTCTTTCTTGGGACTTGCTGATGCCAATTGGCTAAACATGTCCCAGGTAGCAAAATCATCTTTTCTTCACCTCTACCACTATCTTGACTTCCTTGTATAAAGTAGATTGTATATCTGGTTGTTAGCACATATTCACCACTTTCCCTTTCCCATATACTGAGGGATTGTTTATGACATTTAGTAAGCACCCTGGTCTCCCAGTCATACAGCACCGCTGGTCATATAATGGCATGATAGGCCGATAGTTTAAACTACAGGGAAAGTATTTTAGTTGGTTTTGCCAAGTGATGTGAATGTCTTGATAGTATACATAATATCTATATTTAACATATAAAACAATCACTTATTAATATATTCATATATCTATAATGCATATATCATAATAAGGAAACACATTTTGGCACAGTTTTCAAAAAGACTTAGGAAAGAATATGGAAACCATTGATTCAGTCCCTTGCTATAGTAAAAAGATCTACTTACCCTACTCAGATTTATGTTTCTACTCTCACTGTAACCTCTCCATTCTTTCTTTTCTTTCTGTATTCCTGTCTTTATCAGAGAGATCTCTACTCAGCCTCTAAGGAGATGTAATCTAATTTTAAAATAATGTCAGTTTCCCAGGTGCCCCCAGTCATGTGAATCGTACTTTGTTAAACTTCAGTCACTCTTTACTGCTGTACTGCAAGTTGGAATGATATCACCCCCTCCCTTTCCCCCCAGCAGCCTAACAACAGAACAATGGGAAGGTAACCAGATAACAGCTCCCTAACACAAGATAACAGCTGCCTGGTAGATCTAAGAACAGCGCACAATAGTAAAAATCCATGTCCCAATGCTACTCTTTCAGTTACATTGAGCAGGAGAAACAACAGCCTGTCAGAAAGCACTTCCAACCTGTAGTGCTGGCTCTTTCTGAAAGCACATGATCAGGCAAAATGACCTGAGATGGCTGCCTACACACAAAAATTACACCAAATTTGTTGGGTTAGGCATTAGATTTTGGAGCCATTTTACTAAGTTCGAGTGAAGGATTCGAAGTAAAAAAACTTTGAATTTCGAAGTTTTTTTTGGGCTACTTCGACCATCGAATGGGCTACTTCGACCTTTGACTACGTCTTCGAATCGAAGGATTCGAAGTAAAAATCGTTTGACTATTCGACCATTCGATAGTCGAAGTACTGTCTCTTTAAAAAAAACTTCGACCCCCTAGTTCGGCATCTAAAAGCTACCGAAGTCAATGTTAGCCTATGGGGAAGGTCCCCATAGGCTTGGCTAACTTTTTTTGATTGAAGGATATTCCTTCGATCGTTGGATTTAAATCATTCAAATCGTTCGATTCGAAGGATTTAATCGTTCGATTCGAAGGATTTAATCGTTCGATCGAAGGAATAATCCTTCGATCCTTCGATCGTACTATCTGCGCTAAATCCTTCGACTTCGATATTCGAAGTCGAAGGATTTTAGTTCCTAGTCGATTATCGAGGGTTAATTGACCCTCGATATTCGACCCTTAGTGAATCGGCCCCTTTATGTGGTAGAGTGAATTTTTGTAGATTAAACAGTGTAAATTTAAAAATAAAACTACACTATAAAAAGCATGACAGAATCCCTTTAACATTTGACCTGGTCTGGTAAACCCAGAGCAATCAATCAGATGTTTATTTTATTGCACTATATGCTACTGAATGCTAACTCCTGATTGGTTGCTATAGGTTGCAAAACTTTTGTTTCTACCTAACACGCATTGCATTCTAAATCTATAGATAGGAGATAGGAAACAATCAGGTCCATTTAATTTACATTCAAAACAGGATCATAAATATGTGAGAGTTTAGCCTTGAACATTTCCCCCTAATGTTTAGAATATCTCTAAAGTTGTTCCATTACAGACTCTACTATCTACAAAGGAATTTGGCTTTATCCAAGAGAGCAATAACACATTTACAGCATATTGTCAGTCAACAGAAGATACCAGGGCCATAATAGGCAGATTCTAAATGCAAGAGATGTGATTCCCTTTAAAAGGATGATCAGAGGGTCATGAAGAGCAGAGAAAGTTTGGATACAGCTCTTTAAAAATGAAGCCAAGAACTGCAATTCCTCCAGACAGATGATAAATAGAGTGAGCTTCCGGGATCTACATTTGTGTGGTTTTCCACGAGTCAGCACAAGAAGGGAAAACATTCAAATGTAAAGATCAGTTTTATTTTAGGGCAGAGATACACATGGAGATTCGGGGAGATTCAGTCGTCCGGCGACAAATCAGCTCTTCTTCGGGTGACTAATCCCCCCTGAACAGCCGTCCCGCCGGGTAGAATCTAAATTGTCGTTGGGATGACACTCAGATCACTTTGTTTTCCGAAGTCACCCGAAGTTGACTTAGGGCAGAGAAACACGTGGAGATTCGGGGAGATGTAGTCAGACAAATCGCCTCTTCTTCACACGACTAACCCCCCCCGAACTGCCGGCTAGAATCTAAATCGAAGTCGCCCGAAGTTTCCTCGTGAGGCGAGTGTCATCCCGCTGACGATTTCGATTCTAGTCGGCTGGAAGATTAGTTGCCTGAAGAAGAGGCGATTTGTCGCCAGGTGACTAAATCTCCCCGAATCTCCACGTGTTTCTCTGCCCTAAGGCAACTTCGGGTGACTTCAGAAAACAAAGCGATCCCAGGGGCAAATTCACTAAGCGCCGAAGCGCCTAACGCTAGTGTCAATTCGCTAGCGTTGGTCATTTTCGTTACTTCGCAAATTCACTAAAGAACGCTGGCGGAAATTCGCTAGTGTTACTTCGCACCCTTACGCCTGGCGAATTTTCGCAACGGACGTAACTACGCAAATTCACTAACGTGCGCATTGTACTGAACGCTACCTTTTACGCTAGACTTCCTTCGCCACCTCAGACCAGGCGAAGCAAAATAGAGTAGATAGGGATTGCTTCAAAAAAAGTTCAAATTTTTTCTAAATCCCAAAAAACGCTGGCGTTTTTTCTATATTATGGGTGATAGGCTGAAAAATATCGAAAAAATTTTTGGGGCTCCCCTCCTTCCCCCCTACATTTCCTAACTCATGGCAACTTACCTATACAGTGGGCACATGTGTAGGGCAAAATAAACATTTTATTTGCTGTTTTGAAGGTTTCCCAGGCATTTGTAGTGATTGTACGGATTCCTCCATTGAAATTTGAATTTGGCGCCGTATGCAAATTAACCTTCGCTAGTGTAACTTCGCTTCGCTTAGCGAATCAACGCTAGCGCTACTTCGCAACCTTACGCTGCCCCTGAGCGCAACTTCAAATTTTAGTGAATTTGCGGAGCGCTGGCGAAAATACGCCTGGCGAAGTGTGGCGAAGTGCGGCGAAGTTACGCCTGGCGCAACTACGAATCTTAGTGAATTTGCCCCTATATAGTGTCATCTCATTGACGATTTGGTTCTACCCGGCGGGAAGGCTGTTCAGGGGGGATTCGTCGCCAGAATAAGAGGCGATTTGTAGCTGGGCGACTAATCTCCCTGAAAAAGGCCTAATAAATTCTCTAATAAAACAAGTGAATTTTATCTATGGTTAAGTGCTCCTTCCCTGATAGGAGAATGAAATATAGGTGTGGGGGTCCTACATGATATCACTCAATAAATAAAATATATGTTGTAAGTGCTTTTATCCCTGGTATGTATAACTATGTGCTCTGATGTTTTCTCTCTCCATTGGCTTTAATATCACTACATTTAGAATGAAACGAGAGATAGAATCAAGGTATGTTATCACTACAGCTTCCAAAGCAAAAAAATTACTCTTTTCAGGCAGTTTCTATGTGACCTCAGAGAGTGAACGTTTACCATCTAGTCAAGTATGGGCAACATTAAGTTTGCTGTCAGTATTATTAATAGGGAAGAAATGACAAGGAAAGGGTTATACACTGCCAATATATTCCGTGTAATAAGTTGAAAACTCTTTTCCCCTGTCCAGGAAAAATTGCACCAGTTCCAGAATCTTTGTTATCAGCTTCCCTATATTTGCCAAGGCTTCCTCGCAGCTTCTTTGGACTCCAATACTTAATAAAGGAAAGGGATCTTTCTGTAATTTGGATCTACATACCTTAAGTCTACTTACAAATAATTGAAATTTTAAAAAAACCCAATGGGATTGTTTTGTTTCCAATAAGGATAAGTTGCATCTTAGTTGGGATTTAGTTCAAGGTACTGTTTTATTATTACAGAGAAAAAAGGAGAAAAGAGGAGCACTGGTTCGGGGGAAAAAGTTCCTGATTTAATAAAAATATTGGTACCCCCTGTGTATTGCCATTTCCTTGTACTTTTATAAGCTGAGGAGCCTGGTGTCATCAAAGGCAAAAGAAATGGAAGGCGCAGAATAAAACTCAGGTCATATATAAAGCAGACGTTACAAGGATCAAAACATTCTAGTGGAGTATTTTTCAAACATTTGGATTTAGAAGATCCTTATGATTTAGCAAATCAAAGCTCAACTGAGCATGGCACCCTTTTACCTCCTGTATCAGTCAGTGTTTGGGTGTGATATGTATTTTCGATGTAGATACCCATCTATTGTTCAGCGCTGCTTAATATGTTGGTGCTTTATACATATGAGGTATCAATGATAATAACACCCCACACGTTGTAGCAGCGCACTCCGGTGTCTTGCGCGACTATTTGGTCCAAATGTATTAAAGTCAATGGGCGTCCGAATAAATTTGACTAGCGTCAATCTTTATGCGTGTGCCAATTTTAATGTGTGTCATTTTTTTTTGACACGGCGGATTTTTCAGTCGCAGTTTTGCAAATTAGTTCGCTTGTGGTAAAACGCAGAAATTAACCGTGAATTAGTGTCTGCCAAATTTATTCACCCATCACTAGCTGTTACTTATGTCACATGGTGAAGTATAAAATCTCTGACCTCAAGTGACAAATCTGGTTACTTCCCTGCCTTTATTGTGTATTTAAGACCCAATCATAACATTCTGAATAGTTCATGGCAGATTGTACTTGGTGCCACTCTAAGCCCCCTTGCCACACCAGCCTGGGCCACCTTTGCGGCTAATGATCCGGGCAGGGGGCGGTGCTATGACGTCAACGGTGTGGGTCAGTGATGTTGTGGGTGGGGCATGCTACCTTATGTGGGGCGGGGGCTAAGATGTGGCTAATCGCCATGTCAATCAGGGGAGATCCTGCGTTGTTTTCCTTTTTTGGAAAACCGGCCAGACTGTCTTGACCTGGGCAGCCTTTCAGAAAACTGGGCTGTCTGGGTCAAATCCGGAGAGGTGGCAACTCTACAGACACGGGATCCCCACAATAACTCAGCAGATAGACACGCAGCTGCTGACAAAAGGACTTGAGTGGAGTTGTTCTGGATTTTTTAAACTTTTTATTGAGATGGAGTTCACTTGGGTTGACATTCCCTTTAACCTCCCCAGACATCAGTGTGTTAAGAGCCTTTCCTATAGACCTTAATACACCAAATTGCCTGGTCATGTATGTCTTGTTTGATGCTGATCCACGGTTGCAGACTAAATTTAGGGATAATTTGATACATTGCTTCATTCATTTGGACCAAAATATCTTGACTGAAAATAAGGAGGTACTGTACCTCATTATTTCCACATCTGGCAATGGCACCAAAAGGGGTCACTGTCAGACATAAGCTAACCTCCGAACTCTAACATGTGTTTTCCTGGGATAGTGCATCTTCCAGTTGGGTCACTGGAGGCTCTCATGGCTGCATCTGACCATTCCTCCTACTGTCTCCTCCCTGGTCTCCTCCCATCTCATTACCCTGATGTGTTTCCCATCTCCAATTATGTACCCTTTATAAACCTATCCCTGACCAGTGCTCCTTGTTGATCATCAAAGTGCCCAAGTCTGATCTCGCCTGTGGTTCCTGTGATTCCTGTACCTGATTTCTGCCTCTGTTTCCTGAGTCCCTACCTGTTCCATGTTCCTGCTCGTGTCCTGCCTGGTTCTCTGCTTTGTTCCGTGCTTCAGCTCCCTGACTGATTTTGGTAAGATTTCCTGGTATTGACCTCGGCCTGTTATTGGACTTTGCTTCTGTCTTCTGCCTGCCCCAGACATTCCTTGTTTTCCGCCTCTGCCTGTTTTACGGACCTAGCTGCCTGCCTTTTACCACTGGACTGGTATTATGACTCGTTATTTCTATATACTCGCTCAGACTTTATTGTATCCTTGTCTTTCATTAAATCTTTTCTTCATTGCAACATGTCTGCTGCCTTTCATCATCTCTTACATGCACGGCCCGGTTATACAGCACATAGCTTATGATTAATAGCGCCTGCGCCCAAATTTGGTCAAGCTAGACATGATGTGTAACTTTTAACATGGACCAATAAAGTTTCTGGATTTTAAAGCTCCCCGGGTGCGGGAATTTGGTTTCTTCCGCTTCCTGTACAGCACATAGGCTCCAACCTGCCGTCCTCACACCGGAGGTAGTACCTGACACATACAGTAAATGTCCAGACAATTGAGCAGTAATGTCCAATGAGCCCAGCTACCAGATCAAATCTGGACAAATATGTATATCTGGAATTGTTGACCTAAAGCAAGGGCTTTATTCAGAAACTGGAGGGATGAAGTGACATCAATACCAGTCATGGAGTCACTCCAGCATTTTCATGTTCAAGACATTTCTGTTCAAGTCAAGAGGAGCGGGAAGGGGCTGATCTTTGGTGCTTTTTAGCCTGCTAGAAGCATCACATACAGTATGCCTTCACCCTAAATATACCCACTAGGCCTGGAAGGCAATCTGGAGATTCTGGCAAATGCCAGAGGGGCTGCAGTAAGGTGTCATTGACAGTCAACATTTATTGGGTTGGTGTCTGTGTACTTGAAACTCCAGGGTCTATTTTGAATCCCAGTCCAGGCCTGATACACCTTTAGGACAATGGGGCTCATTTATCAACACTGGGCAAATTTGCCCATGGGCAGTTCCCTATAGCAACCAATCAGTGATTAGCTTTTTAAAGCCAGCTGCAAGTAGAACAATGAATGCAGCAATTTGATTGGTTGCCATGGGTTACTGCGCATGGGCAAATTTGACCAGTGTTGATAAATGACCCCCAATGACACACATAAGGCTCATTTACAAAGTGCCACCATTTTTTTCCATTTTAGAGCCCAAAAGAATTAATGATGGAAAGGTAATGGAGGCACTCAAGCATCTTTCTTCTCATTCCCTTACTTGTATCATTCAGAATTTTAACTGCTGTTTTTGTACTTCTGCTTGGGGCATAGTAAATGTCCCCCATTGTCTTGAGTTTACAGATAAAAGCTTTGGTCTTAAGACAAGATCATGGAATGTATAATTCATTTTACAAATGAAACACTTGTCAGAGCCCTTAGTTCTTTGCCAAAAACACCTCTCGGAAGACACTCCATTCAAGGCCTGATCTACAGCGAAATGTAGGATTGTGCTTTCAGAAACCAGATTAATTCTTCGTACAAAGTTAGCAAAGACTCCATGCAGCCTATTCAATCCTTCTGTCCCCCCAAGCCTTATTTTTTAATGAAAACTATAAATACCTTCTCATGCTACAGCAATAAAATACCATTTGTCTTAAAAAATGAAACAAGATAATCGTTGCCATTCATCTTGCTGAGCCCATTATCTGGCTGCAAAAAAATATTGTATGAGAATTGGAAGGCAGACTGATGGTTCTTTAAATGTGACTCCAATAAATGAACTGCCTTTAGCCTTCATCTGGTCTTCATTTGGGAAACTTTGCAAGCGGTTCTTTTTTTTTTTTCTTTCTTTACTTTCTCTATGGAGTTTGGTCGCACAGCTTCTCCCTGGGAGTTTTACCTGTTCA
Organism: Xenopus laevis; assembly: GCF_017654675.1. Classification (NCBI taxonomy): domain Eukaryota; kingdom Metazoa; phylum Chordata; class Amphibia; order Anura; family Pipidae; genus Xenopus; species Xenopus laevis. The sequence goes on from NC_054380.1 coordinate 5,663,846, forward strand.
TCCTCAGCAGCTCTTTGCAACGCACTTGCATTAATAAATGACCCGTTACTACTCTGATCCTATTAAAGGGATCCTGTCATCGGAAAACATGTTTTTTTTAAAAACGCATCAGTTAATAGAGCTGCTCCAGCAGAATTCTGCACTGAAATCCATTTCTCAAAAGAGCAAACAGATTTTTTTATATTCAATTTTGAAATCTGACATGGGGCTAGACATTTTGTCAATTTCCCAGCTGCCCCCGGTCATGTGACTTGTGCCTGCACTTCAGGAGAGAAATGCTTTCTGGCAGGCTGCTGTTTTTCCTTCTCAATGTAACTGAATGTGTCTCAGTGGGACATGGGTTTTTACTGTTTACTGTTTACTGTTCTTAGATCTACCAGGCAGCTGTTATCTTGTGTTAGGGAGCTGTTATCTGGTTACCTTCCCATTGTTCTGTTGTTTGGCTGCTGGGGGGAAAAAGGGAGGGGGTGATATCACTCCAACTTGCAGTACAGCAGTAAAGAGTGATTGAAGTTTATCAGAGCACAAGTCACATGACTGGGGGCAGCTGGGAAATTGACAATATGTCTAGCCCCATGTCCGATTTCAAAATTGAATATAAAAAAATCTGTTTACTCTTTTGAGAAATGGATTTCAGTGCAGAATTCTGCTGGAGCAGCACTATTAACTGATGTGTTTTGAAAAAAATGTTTTTTCCCATGACAGTATCCCTTTAATGTGGAAATGTTTATCAGTGCCAACGCAAACAAGTAAATCACCTAACAGCTTCCTTTGTTGATTGCTAACTCCAGTATATTAATCTGCAAGATTTAATCCTAAATTCTAATCGATATCTCCAAGCGCTGTATTTCGTATATAATAAGTATCTTTCTATCATATTAAACGTGACTGAAAATTCTTGCTCTCCGAGTCCACTCCAGGTCTGACCCTCCTGGGTTTTTGCCAGGCCTTCAGCTTTAGAATTAACTGTCAGTTCACTCCCCTAGGCAGATCCATGCACTACATCTGAGCATATTTCTGGGTCGAGGGAGCGCCGTGTCATCATAGCGGGAGGTAGGATATTACAAAATACCTCTGTTGTGCAAATAGACTGCTAATGCATTCTGACAGAGAGGGAGTGAAAAGGAGAAAGACATTTAGCCCAAGCCAAAAAAAAATACAATTAAACTGACAAATGTTTAGGACAAATCTGAGGTTTTCTACTTTTAATCAGATAACACAATATTCACATCAGCTCAGGTCTGAAACATACAGTTCTCTGCTGGGGTTTGTTAGCACTTTGCTGCCATTTAAATGAATCCTTTTTTGCAGGAGTTAAGTGACACAATATCTTCGCATATCCTAGTGGTAAGTGACCCCAAACCCGAGGCTCATGAGTAACATGTTGCTCTCCGACCCCTTGGATGTTGCTCCCACTGGCCTCAAAGCAGGTGCTTATTTTTGAATTCCAGGCTTGGAGGAAAGTTTTAGTTGTATACAATCATTGTTTCTGCCAAACAGAAGGCTGCAGTCTACATAGAGGATACCAAATAGCCAATCACAGCCCTTATTTGGCACCCTGATGCTTGTTTTGCTCCCCAACTCTTTTTACATTTGAATGTGGATCATGAGTAAAAACGGTTGGGGATCCCTTGTATAGGTATTAAACATTTTCACAGTCTAATTGACATGCAGTGCATGAATGATTATTTTATCCTGTGTGTTGTATCATCTACATAGGTGTATGCATGTAACAGGGGTTCATAATCAACACAGTATTATTGACATTGTGATGATTGTTTAGTACCATCACTAACACTTAAGTTAAAACTATACTTTATATAAACAAGCTGCTGTGTAGCCATGGGGGCAGCCATTCAAGCACAGGATACACAGTAGATAACAGATAAGTACTACTATAGTTTATATAAACAAGCTGCTGTGTAGCCATGGGGGTAGCCATTCAAGCACAGGATACACAGTAGATAACAGATAAGTACTACTATAGTTTATATAAACAAGCTGCTGTGTAGCCATGGGGACAGCCATTCAAGCACAGGATACACAGTAGATAACAGATAAGTACTACTATAGTTTATATAAACAAGCTGCTGTGGGGGCAGCCATTCAAGCACAGGATACACAGTAGATAACAGATAAGTACTACTATAGTTTATATAAACAAGCTGCTGTGTAGCCATGGGAGAAAAAAACAAACAGGCACCAGGCACAGGTATACAGAAGAAGAAGGTGCATTACTTCTTAAAATGTTGGACCAAAAATATGTTGTGTCACGTTGTACCATGTTGGGATCAATACACTATTAACGTTTCCTCTATGTGTATCTATAAATATGTAACTAGAAAGAATAGCTACAGTATCTCTATGACCAGCAGGTCTTCAATGCAAGTCAGGGATTAACATTCCCTAGAGAACATTCTCTATTTGAAAATACCTGCATCATCCCCAGATAGTGGAAGTCTGGAAATTGCAGAATCCACAAGGCTCAGATGGAGGATCTGAGTTTCAGAGAGTAAAGATGTTTTCAGCTGATTAAGAAGAAAAGACAACTTGGGGGCAGATTCATTAACAGGTGAAAAGTCTCTAGCGACCGATTCGCACCCATCGCTACACTTCGCCAGGCGAAAAATTCGCTCAGAAAACGCTAATTAACTAAAATGAGGAGTTTCAGCATAGGCATGGAACACTGTCGACTTTTCGCTAGCGTTACTTCGCCAATGCGAGCAATTCAAATCAAAGATGCGCCTGCATTCATTTCTGCCTAGCGCAAGTTTGCTAGAGGTCTTGCGCTCAGGTTAATTTGCATAAGGTGGGAAATTTAACGTCTTTATGTTATATGTTGCAGCAAATACATTACATTACACAAGTCCAGGGAACCTTAATAAAGACATTAGAGTAAATATATTGCCCTACACATGAGCCCACTGTAGAGTTTATGTTCTATATGTTAGAAAATGTATGGGGGAAACTGGTTACCCCAAAAAAATTTTAAGGACTTTTGCACTCCGAAAAGGAAAAGTCGCCAGCGTTTTTTGGACTTAGAAGCTTTTTCCACTAAAAAATATGATGTAAGTGACATAAGATTGAGGAAGATCTACGCACTCCAGTGCACTTCGCTTGGTCTGAGCTGGAGAAGACAAGTCTGGCGAAAGAGCTAACGTTTTGTAAAATCCGCATCTTAGTGAATTTGCGGTGTATCGTCCATTTGCAAGAGCAAATTGTCGCCTGGCGATAGAGGTTAAATGAGCGCTAACGCCTATCTCTTTCGCTAGAGAATTGGCACCTGCGCCCGTGAGTAAATCAATGATTTCCCTGTGGGCGCTAACGCTGTTGAATTGTCTCCATCGTTTGCCACTTCGCCCTTTATCTTGCCCCTGGATTTGAGTGTCTTAATTCACTATAGATAAAGATCTTCTACTGTGGTATTTATTGTGGATTCCTATGTGAGAATATCAACATGTTTGATTGTCCACTGTAACATCCGTTAGATCAGTCAGTAGAACAGCCTAAAATTAATTACCTGTGCCTGGTGTTATAACGGAGACTACTTCCATGGTTCCAGTACCAATTGTTTAGCAGATATTTAGCTCTATTTGTTATGTGTCCTAAGAGGATACAGTTAGTGGACATGGATACCAGGTGATGTTGAACCTCAGCAACACCAGAAAAACTGCAGATTGGACATCACTGTCTTGACCTTCAACATTTTGGTATTGATCATCCCCTTTAATTCATTAGTGATTTCACAGCCATAACATCATAATGTTTTATTCAACTGTGACTATATTATTAAATCTTTCCATGGACAGTGATTGCCAACCAGAAGCTTGTGAGCAACATGTTACTCTCCAACCCCTTGGATGTTGCTCTGTGTCTTCAAAGCAGGGGTGTCACGACCGGCACCCAACACCAGAACAAGTGCCAAGCACCCTGGTCTCGGCTCGGCTTCACCAGTAGTGTGACCACCGTTGGGCTTTGGGAGGAGCCCTCATCTTACTTGGGTGCCACCTGGACTTAACGAGAGGTACAAGGCGAGATGTTCTGGCTGGCGAAGGGGCACGGCTGTTAGCAAAGTCTTTTGGGCCGAAGGTCACGGTACAAAAGGATTAGGCAGAAGGATGGTCAGACAGGCTGGGTCGAGGCAGGCGGATATCAGAATCGTCAGGCAGGCAAGGGTCTAACCGGGTTGTCAATCAAGGGGTTAAGCTGGAAGAGTTGTCATAGGCAGGCAAGGGTCAGGATAGGAATGCAGAGTAGTCAGGGAACAGGCAGGAGTCAAAACCGGATAATCAAGAAAAACAGGTACAGGATCAGATGCACAAAGCTCAGGAACCACTAAAAACCAAGTTCTATCACGGGCACTGGCTGGGGGTCAGAATGGGCCTTCAATACAGACAAAGTTCAAAATCACACAAGCGCGCCTGTACCTTTAAGAGGCGCGCAGGCGGGCAGCGCGCACCCTAAGAATCCAAGATGGCGCCGGCTCCTAAGAACCACGCGGTGGGCGCCCCCGCTAATGGCACTGCGGGCGAAACCGCCGCACAGGTAATTTTATTACAAGGGGCTTATTTTTGAATTCCAGGCTTGAAGGTAAGTTTTAATTGAATAAAAACTAAGTATAGTGCCAGGTAGAGTCTCCTGTAGGCTGCCTGTCCACATGGGGGCTACCAAATAGCCAATCAAAGCCCTTATTTGGCACCCAAGGGACTTTTTCATGCTTGTGTTGCTCCCCAACTCTTTTTACATCTGAATGTGGCTCATGAGTAAAAAAGATTGGGGATCCCCTGATCTAGTCAATGTGAAATATTACACGTTGGGTCTCCTGATAAACTTGTTTTCATAAACAGAGGTCTAATTAAAAGGATATGTAAAAAAAGACTTCAGGATGATATGTAGCAGAGTAAAGAATGGATTTGGATTATAGGGTAGAAGCCTTAAATATAATATAAAAAAAAAAAAGATGACATTTTTCAGAAGAAGAATCTGGCTCTATATAGCAGACATAAGGAAGGTAGACTTCACTGTATCGTATAAAAGCTCTTCTTTGCCATTCTAGAAGCTGGAAACTGATCTCATAATGCTAGAAATAATATTAGCAAATGTTAGCCCCACAACAATCAGCTTTCTCAGAGTATATATTTCCAGTGGTGGATTAACGTAATAGAATAATTATGCAGAATAAAAGAACCAACATGGAGCTAAAACTTCCCATACCAGGCTGTGCCAAGATTAATATCTGTCAGGGGGGAAAATGTTTTTCCTATTTTATCTTTGTGTATTCCATTTTTAAATAAGTAAGCAAAATTAATTGTTTGTTTGTTTGTTTTTTTTAAATTGTCCAGTATTCTATTTGGCATAAATTAGCCCAGCCAGATTTGTGCAATAACCTATAAGAAACAATTGCACAAAACAAGCAAATCTAACGGCTACTGCACTGGAGCAAATGTGCATCGTGTCTCAATACGGCAGTGACAATAGTATTTTTTTTCAGCTTTACTAAAATGAATAATATGTTTAACACAAGTTTCTGAAACAGGATTTTGAGGTGAAAGGTGAGATGAGAGTATGTTCAGTCTTAAAATGAAGGTACCTATACAATTGTGACAGTCATTCTTGTCAGTCTATTTCCCCTGGTATGGGTTCAAAATGTTGCACTTTCCATTCAATATTTGATTGGAGCTTGATCAGATATAATATTAACATGGACATAAAGTAAAGCTTGTGGTCTAATACACATGATACACACGTACAGGTCGTATATTGAAGCAAAAAATGTTGGTGCAGGGCACACTGGTAACTCACGTATTGATCAGACCGAAGTTCATGGATAAAAATAAATTCTTTATTTAAATAATCATCTCTCGCCTGACGCGTTTCGTGTCACTAGGACACTTAATCATAGGCACGGACAGGTCCACACAGTCCCACTATGTGATCCAAGCCTTGATTTAAGGGCCAAAAGTCTGAATTAAGGTGGCCATACACGGGCCGATAAAAGATGGAGACAGACAGAGTCGGCAGCTTGTTGACCCGTGTATGGGGCCCCCCGACGGGCTTCCCCGATCGAGATCTGGCCGAAAGTTGGCCAGATCTCGATCGGATGGGACTAAAAATCCCGTTGGATCGCGGCCGCATCTGTTCTTTGATGCGGTCCCGCGATCCGACCCCCCGTAAAGCCACCATTAGGATCCGATCGCCAAACGAGCGGATCTCTCCATGTATGGCCACCTTTAGCCCCAAGTGGTCAAATCAAGCAAAGATCTGCTTCTACAAGGTCTTCATCAAATGACTAGATCTGACTTTGGATAATAGATGAAACTTCTGGATTCCCTAGTTTGCTCTCTAATCATTCTGCCCTAGAATTTCACATCTTACTTCATTGAACAATTGTTGAACAGCCTTTTAGCATTTCTATTTGCTCTGCATCTTGTTTGCCTGCCATGCTTTATGGATGATGGCTCGATGTGATCCCTCCTTCACTATTTTCCCACCTTAGATGTCACTCGTAACTTCCTGAGAAGTTCTCTACCAAGTCAATTCTCTCCTTCAAATTATACCTTATTTATAGATGGACTTTATACTGATGTATATTTTCTACAAAGTGGAAGTAGCTACGATAGCTCTTATGAGTCAACAACATTAGTGAATCACCAACCTCTATTGACCAAACTATGATTAATCAGTATAGAATTCCACAGAAAATCTTTATTGTGTACTAAATCAACAGCCAGTCAGTACAACTTTCTTTTAACCTACAGAAAATTTGAGAAGATAAAAACCTACAGGAAAGTTGAGAAGATAAAAAGGTTTTATCCTCATCAAAGATGTGGCGTAAGGGGGAAAGGAATGTAAATATCATGTCACTAAGGAACCACCTAAGCTGACAAACAGGAAAGAATGGAATAATTGCATTAAAGGTGAACAAGGCCAAAATGGTTGCAAATTGTTTTTTACAGCTTTAAGACAAGTATATGTTATATATTTAACGGCCCAGGGGTGTTTATTAATATTTTATTATTAAATGTTTATTCATGTTATCAATACGGCTTAGCTTAATTTTAATTTTCAGGACATTGATGGTTAAAAAATAAAGTTAAAAATCATGCTTTGTGTTTTTAAAACCCCACTTTTGTACTTACATAGGGAAGTGTAATGAAGTAGTTTACGTTTGTCAACATGAACACGAATAGGACTTATAATGAACATATTTTTCTATGGTTTTTCTTGTAAATAAAACCACAATCTTTTTCAAATTAAGCTACTCCCTAGTCACTGTTTAAAGGGATACTGTCATGGGAAAAAAACATTTTTTTCAAAATGAATCAGTTAATAGTGCTGCTCCAGCAGAATTCTGCACTGAAATCCATTTATCCAAAGAGCAAAGAGATTTTTTTATATTCAATTTTGAAATCTGACATGGGGCTAGACATATTGTCAATTTCCCAGCTGTCCCAGGTCATGTGACTTGTGCCTGCACTTTAGGAGAGAACTGCTTTCTGGCAGGCTGCTGTTTTTCCTTCTCAATGTAACTGAATGTGTCATATTGTCAGTTTCCCAGCTGCCCCAAGTCATTGCTCAAGGGCAGGCGGCCCACCATTTATTTGAGAGGATAAATAGTAGAGGCTGTGTATCGGTTCAGTTATATCTAGTATAGGTCAATCTAAAAAAAAAAAAAATCTTCATAGTCATCGGTTCAGTTAACGTAACTCAATCTGTATGTAGCCCCATTCCTTTTGTGCGGTTGAATATTCCTACAAAATAAATGGTATAAGAGATGGAGCAAGGTTGTAGGACAAAATCAAAGGCATATTTACCCAACTGTCCCGTTTTCTTTGGCACAGTCTCGATTTTGACAGCTCAGCCCAGAGTCCCGTGTTTCACTGATGCCAAAAAATTATACAAAGTTTCTGAAACTTAATTAAAATAAGAGCCATTTTTGGCAGAGAGCCCAGAACACTGAGTGGCTGCACTTTCGATACAATTTAACAATTTAAGATAAGAAAAGATACAATTGTAACTATTTAGGATAAGCAGGTCTTTTGGTGACTCACAGCTACAGTAAAAGACCAATTTCACCTTCATTAGCAAAACTAAAAATATGGCCCTAAAATGCTTAGAAATCTGTTCAAACTTTCATAACCTGCCAAATTTTGTAAAATGGACATGGTAATTAGGGGGTGTGGCCATAAAATGGGTGTGGTCAAAACATGTTGATGTTTTTGTCCCTCTTTACATTTTTCAAATGCTGGGAGTAAAGTTATTATTTTTCTGCAAAAATGTTGATGCCTCCGACACTCATTTGCTAAAGAAAACTAGAAATGGATCCCAATTATTTATCAGATGCACTTCAGAGGTTATTAATCCCAGCCAACGGTATTTATGTCAGAGCCAGGCTTGTTGTTTGGCTCAGTCCAAAGCACAAATAAGGACAAAATTACTCGCTGAATTACTCGCTTCTATCCTGTACCCCAGGATTTTACGTTGTTATCCAAAACGATGTTGTACTTTCTTTGGCCTAAGAAACAGAAAGCAGATTTCTCATTACGGCTTTGGTTTGTAAAATATGTATGGCATTTACACATTTAGTAGAAACAGCTGACATTTTTGCTGCAGAAGTGATTTTTTAAATATATATATATAAAAATGGCATATAATTGTTTTGTGTATTGAAGAATGGTTGTGTTCTTTTGTGTTCTTTAGATCATCTAACAGTCTTTAAAACAATGGCCATGTTTCTATATCGTTTTCCCATTAATATTTTATTTTTCCAGCACTTTCTCTAGCATACGGAAATAAAGCATCTGAAATTAAATAATGACATCGGTAAACCCAGCAGACTAGCCGCATTTTGTAGCCAGTGATACTGTCTCCCCAACATATAATAAATATACTGATATAATGGTAACAGGCCATGGTGATGTATCAACAGTGCGCTGGGAAAAATCAATAGCCCTTAGTGTAATTAGGAATTGCGGTGCACTACCACAACTAATACCCCATGACTTACCTCCCAACATTTTGGAATTAAATAGAGGGACAAAAAATTTCCTGCGTGTAGTGCGGCAAAAGTTTTTGGCCACGCCCTTTTTGTGGCCACGCCCCCTATTTACCATGTTCCTTTTACTAAATTTAGCAGGTTATGAAAGTTTGAACATATTTCTGTGGGGTTTTTTTTCAGTTATTACAGTTTTGCTAATGAAGGTGAATTGCCCTTTAAGATGTGAGGGAAGGGGCACACGGGCAGATTCGGGGACAATCTCCCCGAACTGCCTTCCCCCTGCCTTCTGCCTGCTTAAATGAAAAATTGCCTGTGCCAATGCACTCGCGGCGTTTCGATTTCCGAAGTCGCCCGGAGTTTCCTCGTGAGTAGTGATGGGCGAATTAATTTGTCAGGCGCGAATTCCCGCAATTTGCCCCCCGGCGAATAAATTCACAAAAATTCGCCGGAATCAAAAAAAATATGGACACAGGTGTATTTTCGCCAACGAATGTGCGCAGCGTCCAAAAAATGGACGCCGGCATCAAAAACGGACGCCGGTGTCAAAAACGAGATGCCTGCACCGTTTTGCAAATTTTTCACCATTTCGCAGGAAATTCGCTAATTTTTCAGCGAAACGCCCCAAATTCGCCTATCACTACTCGTGAGGCAAGTTCGGACGCCATTGGAAATCGAAGCGCCATGAGTGCCATTGCACTGGCCCTAAGTCTAACTTTTCCCAAGGGACCTCCTTGTCTAAATTGTTACAATTACTTATTTGCTTGTCTCAAAATTGTTACAAAAGTATCTTATCTGAACCTCCTAGCTGTTCTGGGCTCTCTGCCAAAAGCCAATTAAGTTAGAAACATTGTTTCTTTTTTTAGCTGTTCAGTGCAGAGAAAATCGGGACTTTCCCGTACAAACACGGGTCTGCGGGTTGAGCTGTCAAAAGCGGGACTGTTCCACTGAAAATGGGACATTTGGGAGGTATGCCATAACAATCCCCATTTGGAAAGTTTTACAGGTATGGGATCCAGTATCCAGAAGCCTGTAATACAGAAAGCTCATAATTACTGGAAGACCCCCACATACTCCATTTTAATCAAACAATTTTTTTAAACGATTTCCTTTTTCTGTGTAATAATAAAACAGTAGCTTGTACTTGATCCCAACTAAGATATAATTAATCCATATTGGAAACAAAACCAGCCTGTTGAATTTATTCTTACATGATTTTTCGGAGAATTAAGGTATGGAGATCTAAATTATGTAAAAATTCCCTTATCCGGAAAACCTCTGGACCCAAGCATTCTGGTTACCTGTATTATTATCTTCCTATATTTATATATCAGCAATATATTCTGCAGTGCTTTGCAGAGATTATGGGGGTTATTTATTAAAGTCTGAATGCCAAAAACTCCAAAAATTCAAGTTTTTTTAGTGAGAAAAGAAAACTCGAATTTTTCGCGATTTATTATACCCCCAGGATAGAATCCGAAAATCCGGCATCTCAGACCCACCGAGGTTGTATATAAGTTAATGGGAGAGGTCCCTATCCTATTTGGAATTCTCTATTTTCTGTGGTCTGCGCTGGAATAAGCCCGAAAAGTCCGAATTACTCAGGCATTTCTGGAAAAAGCACCGAAAAAATCTAGCGATTTGGGAAAAAACAAAAAAAAGTATGATTTGGATTTTCACTCGATTTTTCCGTGTTTGTCCCTGATCCGATGAAATTGTGTTTTTTTTTTAATAATAAATAAGCTCCAATTGTGTATTTTAGTGTCGTCAGACTTTTTTTTTATTAAAATACTCGGATTTTGATAACTATGCCCCTAGATATCTGTACCTGCCACAGTGTAGTTTACAGTCTAATGTTGGCCATACATCCAAGGTCGGATCTAGGGGTAGGCACAATAAGCACCTGCCTACAGCGCTACGTTGGGTGGGGCGCTGGACAGGAACCTGTTAAAGGGTCTTCTGCCTACCCCCTAGTTCGGGTTATCATGCTCCCTCACCTCCATCCCCTGCCCTTCACCTACACTACTCTCCCCTACTTCCATCTGTTATGGCGCTACTGCGTGTGCAGGAGGGGGTCAGCGGGGTCGCCTAGGGCACCCGGTTGGCTTGCCCAAAGCGGATATTTCCCCAATATGCCCAAACAATAAGATAACTATGATGAGGATACTACTGATCCACTATGCTGCTATTCATTCCATTAGATGATGTATTAAAGGAATGACTGATCCATAAAAATAAAGGCAATGCAATTTATGTGAACTTTTTTGAACAAATATTAAAAATAATAATAAAAAGTATAACAATTGTTGGATACTTGCAATTGGCTGAAAAGCAGCACTAAATTATTATGCTGCCATCGATAAGGTGACCATACACGGGCCGATAAAAGCCGAAAAGTCGGCCAGATCTCGAACGGATGGGACAAAAAATCCCGTCGGATCGTTGATGCGGACCCGCGATCCGACCGCCCGTTCACATTCGTTAGGATCTGATTGTTGGGCCCTAGGGCCCATGATCGGATCAGCCCGATATTGCCCACCTCAAGGGGGGCATATCGGAGAGAGATCCGCTCGTTTGGCAACATCGCCAAATGAGCGGATCTCTCCGTGTATGGCCACCTTTAGTCTACATTGGTACTGATATGATGAATAGTCACATTAGGCGCATGTTGCAACCTTAATATAAGTGAGACATTTGGTTCATTTTGGTTGCACCTCCATGGTCTTACAGGACATAATGCAGGACAAAGCCTCTGCCATAAGTAATATTTCCATAGAGCTAAAGAGCGTCCATGCGTTCCTCCTCGTAGTCGTAGTACTGTGGGTTCAAAGGGTCTGGTCTCTATATGGAGGAGCAATTTTCCTGCTGTAATTGACAAGTTTTATTAATACAATATGGCCCAATAATTCATGGGTTGTTAAAATTTCCTTCAGCACAAAAAATGTTAAATTAAAATTATGATTTTGAAATTAAAGGAAAATAAAATCACATCCTACTTCCTGTTTGTACATTCTACTTCCTGTGCATGCAATCACTATCAAGACAAGCCTTCTGTATAATGCATTGCTCCTTCTCTCACAGTCATACAAAGAGGCAGATTCACGGGTGAATTTTCGCCAGTGTCGGTTGCGCACCCCTCGCACCACTTCACCAGACGCAAATGCGCTATGAATACGCTAATTCACTCAAATGCAAAGTTTTGTCCAGGGCGTCGAAAGCTGGCGACTTTTCGGCAATGTGAGCATTTCATAGCAAAGATGCGCTAGCCTTCATTTGAAGTTTGAAATTTAAAGTCGTAAGGACGTCTTTATTATAATGTTGGTGCAAATGCTTGAAGTGGCAACTTTTTATTACAAATGTCCAGGGAACCTTAATAAAGACAAGAGAGGTAAAGGGATACTGTCATGGGAAAAACATTTTTTTTCAAAACACATCAGTTAATAATGCTACTCCAGCAGAATTCTGCACAGAAATCCATTTCTCAAAAGAGCAAACAGATTTTTTTATATTTAATTTTGAAATCTGACATGGGGCTAGACATATTGTCAATTTCCCAGCTGCCCCAAGTCATGTGACTTGTGCCTGCACTTTAGGAGAGAAATGCTTTCTGGCAGGCTGCTGTTTTTCCTTCTCAATGTAACTGAATGTGTCTCAGTGGGACATGGGTTTTTACTATTGAGTGTTGTTCTTAGATCTACCAGGCAGCTGTTGTCTTGTGTTAGGGAGCTGCTATCTGGTTACCTTCCCATTGTTCTTTTGTTTGGCTGCTGGGGGGAAAAGGGGAGGGGGTAATATCACTCCAACTTGCAGTACAGCAGTAAAGAGTGATTGAAGTTTATCAGAGCACAAGTCAAATGACTTGGGGCAGCTGGGAAATAGACAAAATGTCTAGCCCCATGTCAGATTTCAAAATTGAATATAAGAAAATCTGTTTGCTCTTTTGAGAAATGGATTTCAGTGCAGAATTCTGCTGGAGCAGCACTATTAACTGATTCATTTTGAATTTTTTTTTTTTCCCATGACAGTATCCCTTTAATATAATGCCCTACACATGAGCCCACTGTATATTTAATGTTCCATATGTTATAAAATGTCTGGAGAAAACCGGTTACCCAAATAAAGTCTAAACTAGGACTTTTGCAGCCAATCCCGCTAAAAAAAGGAAAAGTCACCAGCGTTTTTGGAACTTTAATGGAATTTCAGCACAGACAGGACCTGATGTAAGTGACAGAAGATTGAGGAAGATCTCGCTTCTTTATAGCACTTCGTCTGGTCTGGGGTGGCGAAGTCAACTCTGGCGAAAGAAGTAACGTTCAGTAAAATCCTCAATTTAGTGAATTTGCGGAGCCTTGCGTTAGAGTACGAATGAACGCTAACGACGGGAGGAGTTTGGGGATTTTCAGTAAACTGCTCATTTATTTTTTTGTCCATGTGAACAAGTAGAATGTGAGTTTAATAGAAGAGGCAAAAAGAATGTTCAGCCCAAACGCTATTCATTGAAAAGTAGGAATACTGTCTCTTTACTACAATAAAGGTAGATTTGGCTTTATCAGACACTAATGGATGTTTTTATACAAGAGAGGCTGTGGGTGGCTTTCCTTAATGAGTAAAACAGGAGCAGACTCAGGAGAAAAGATTAGAGCAAACGATACTCCTGTGTAAAGCCAAAAAAACACTCTTATAATGATCATTTGGCCACCAGAGGTCTGTTATATTGAAATTGCTTGGAAATAAAAGCTCAGCAGAGACGGCAGTATAACTGCTCCTGTTTATTTAAGTAGAGAAAGCAGAGGAAGTCATCATTAAATGAAACGACCAGTAACACAAAGTGAACATTTTTCTTCCGACTATTTTTTGTCAAAAAAAAAAAGTCCCGTTTTATTATGAAACAGTCTTCATTCTATAGTTCTGTGGAAAGCCATGAATGACATTAAACCCCTGTTTTCCTACTCGATTAAGAACTACAGTTGTGCTGCTTTATAAACATGTGCCCTGTTGCTAGGGTTGCCATCCGGCCGTTATTTTACCAGCCTAGCCGGGGCCGGTATTACAAATTTACCGGCAATGTAGTTGCCAGTAAATTTGTAACACCCTTAAAAAAAGCCCTTGGCCCGTCCCCAATTCGCTTAGAACTTACCTTTTTTTCGGCCTTCTGGCCATCACGCTACGTGGCTCCAGCCTTTTTGGGCACGGTACGTGGCTCAGCCCCTTTTTGCATCACGGAACACCTTTTTGTGTCACAGAAGGCCCCTTTTGTTCGCGCCTTTGAGAAAAGGTGGCAACCCTACTTGTAAATTAACTTTTTTGTTTCTGGTTTACCCTTTAAAGGGCATGTAAAGGCAAAAAAATAAAATCCCATTTTTTACTTTCTTTAATGAAAAAGAAACCTATCTCCAATATACTTTAATTAAAAAATGTGTACCATTTTTTTAAGAAACCTGACTGTATGCAGTGAAATTGTCCCTTCATTTACTGCTGTGGATAGGAATTGTCAGACGGTCCCTAACTGCTCTGCAGGGAAACAATCATACTTATGAACAGCAGGGGGAGCCCCCGCCTTACTTCCCAGCCATGCAGAACTCAAGCAGCTTTGTTTATGAGGATCCCTAAGCAGTAGGGATGTAGCGAACTGTTCTGCGGCGAACTTGTTCGCGCGAACATCGGCTGTTCGCGTCCGCCGCAAGTTCGCGAACGTCGCGCGACGTTCGCCAATAGGCGTTCGCGTCAAAATCGTTCGACCATTCGACCATTCGGTCGCTAAAATCGAACGATTTTCGTTCGATTCGAACGAAAATCGTTCGATCGAACGATTAAAAATCCTTCGATCGTTCGAATCGAACGATTATCGGATGTTCGAAGTTCGCGAACTGTTCGCGAACTGTTCGCATTTTTTGCCGGTGTTCGCGAACGGCGTTCGCGAACACATACTCGGCGGTTCGCTACATCCCTACTAAGCAGCCCAGACCACACTGAGCATGTGCACAGTCTTGGTCTTGCAAAGATGTATAACAAAGTTACAAGATGGTGACCCCCTGTGGCCAACTTTGAAAGCATAAATTATTTGTTTGATTAGGCTTGTGGTGCAGTAAGTTCATGTTTATATTCAGTATACAAAATACAGCATTTCTAGCCTTATTCTATTTTACACTTTACATGCCCTTAAATCATGCCATGAACGTTATCTGGAAACACGTGGCAAATAGAGATCAAACAACGCTTGCAACAAAAGAGTTCAACCCCCTGTATATTTTCCTTTAAGGGAAATATGTTATGGGGTTTGATGGTGTACGTTATAAACAGACAAGCTTTTCTCTGGGACTATGGTGGATTTATTAGTCTGTGTATGTGCTATTTACATTGACTTTACAGGAGAGGCCATAAAAAATGAAAATCAATTCCCCACTAAGAATAATCAGAATATTCTGCTTGCAAAACACACGGAGTAATGATTAAAGCATAATAAACATTTTCCCCTGTACATTTCCTCGTGCAGCGAAAGAAAACATCAGTGTTCTGGGTGAAACTAAACAAAGATGATCTACTGTAAATAGCTCAATTACATTCTCATATGTTCAGCTGCAGCAGCGTATATGTTGTTCTAAACACAGAAAACTCAATCTGCAGCTCTATTGCCATAGCGCAAACTCAAATCTGAAAAACTTCAAAATTTGAATTCAAAAAGACCAACCAAAATTTATTTAAAAAATAAACTTTTTTTTTGCCCGCATAGGTCCTTTTCGAATCGAATAGGTCCGGTTTCGATCGAATTCGAATCGGAGGAATCGACGTAACAGCACATTTGATCGAATTCGATTTGAAGTTTTTCAAAAGAAAACCTTTGATTGACTCCAAATGGGTTCTAGGAGGTCCCCCGTAGGCTAAAACAGCAATTCGGCTGGCTGAAGTCGAATGGTCGAAGTCGAATTTTTAAAGAGACAGTACATGATGAATTTCGATATTCTAATTTTTTTCCAATTTGAATCGAATTTGGACTATTCCCTAGTGGAAGTACACAAAAATTAGCTCGAAATTCGAATTTTCACTTCGACCATTGATAAATCTGCCCCACAATGTACAACCCATGTCATTTTTATTTGCATTACTCGGTGTAAGACAGTATAACATAATACTTAATGTACATTTAGGGGCCGATTCATCAAGAGTCGAATATCGAGGGTTAATTAACCCTCGATATTCGACTAGGAACTAAAATCCTTCGACTTCGAATATCGAAGTCGAAGGATTAAGCGCAAATTCTGCGATCGTCCGATCGAAGGATTATTCCTTCGATCGAATGATTAAATCCTTCGAATCGAACGATTCAAAGGATTTGAATCCAACGATCGAAGGAATATCCTTCGATCAAAAAAACTTAGGAAAGCCTATGGGGACCTTCCCCATAGGCTAACATTGACTTCGGTAGCTTTTAGCTGCCGAACTAGGGGGTCAAAGTTTTCTTTAAAGAGACAGTACTTCGACTATCGAATGGTCGAATAGTCGAACGATTTTTAGTTTGAATCCTTCGATAGTCGTAGGTCGAAGTAGCCCATTCGATGGTCGAAGTAGCCCAAAAAAACTTCGAAATTCGAAGCTTTTTACCTTCGAATCCTTCACTCGAAGTTAATGAATCGGCCCCTTAAACATTTACAAAGGCAGAGAATAATGGGAAAGTAATAATATACTCATTGATTTGCATTTAGATGCATTTCCAAAGGGTGTATATGCCTATTCCAATACTTTTTCATTTGCTGTGTGTAACCAACCAGTGGGTCTGGTACAGGCCCCCATACACAGGCCGATAAAAGCTGCCGACAGACCATGTTGGCAGCTTATTGGCCCATGTGTGGGGCCATCCAAAGGGCTTCCTCAATCCATAACTGGCCGAAAGTCGAGCAGATCTAATTCGGGCAGGTTATAAAATCCTATCGGAACGCAGCCGCATCTGTGCGTGAACGCAGTCCTGCGATCTAACCACCCGTTTGGATCCATTATGATCCGATCATTGGGCCCTAGGGCCCACGATCAGATCAGCCCGATATCGGGGAGAGATCCGCTCATTTGGCGAAATAGACTACGTTTATGGCCACCTTTAGAGTCAACCTGTAGCCAACTGGAGCATCAGAACATTCTCATAGGAAAATCAGTAGCAGACAAGAGTAAATAGAGCCCTGGGTTGTGTCTCCCAATAACATCCGTAATGATACGTTACTGAGTTTAACGAGATAGCTACTAAAAGGGATCCTGTCATTTTTCCAAAACACATCAGTTAATAGTGCTACTCCAGCAGAATTCTGCACTGAAATCCATTTCTCAAAAGAACAAACAGATTTTTTTATAATCAATTTTGAAATCTGACATGGGGCTAGACATATTGTCAATTTCCCAGCTTTCCCAAGTCATGTGAGCTTTTGATTTTAGATGGGGTCAGTGACCCCCATTAGAAAGCTGGAAAGAGTCAGAAGAAGAAGAAGGCAAATAATTCTAAAACTTTAAAAAATGAAGACTAATTGAAAAGTTGCTTAGAATTAGCCATTCTGTAGCATACTAAAAGTTAACTTAAAGGTGAACCACCCCTTTAAAGGTCATAAACAGTATGGGGCACTGTATAATATAGGTATTGTAGAGTTTATTTCTTAATTTTGAGAAATGTTATTTACATACATATATAAATGAGTTTGACTGTGTGACATCATCCTTTGTATAGAAATTGTAAGGGAGAACAATAATGACATCAAGATGTTCTGAATTTTTGCGTTGTGTATAAACAAGAATTCATGAGCACAAGTCTAGAATAAATTGATACAAAGCATTGAACTTGGAGGGATCCAAAGGAATTCCCAGCAGTATTATATTTTACCATAGAAAAATCAGCAGCAATGAGCTTGTGCACCCAACCAAATAGTTACGCCCTGAAAATAGACAAGCCTTGGGCTTTGGGTGCTAAAAATTAGAATAGTTGAGGTTGAGTTTGAAAACACATGCATGATCAAGGCATAAAAGTAATCAGATGAAAAGAACTGAATGAAGTGGATACTAAAACTGGGTGGAGATTTATTTCTCCAAAGTGTGGAGGATTCAAAGAAGAGTTCAAAAGTATCAAAATGGGCAGAGACAGATCAAATAGGAAAGCGCTGGAGAAACTACCTTGAGAAATGGCTTCCGGAAAGTCAATAACTACTGTTTCAGTTCAATGAAAACCAGATTGCAGAGATGTTAGAAGAGCATGAAAAGCAGAGAATTCAGGAGAAGACTAGATATTCTAGCAGCCTGGAAGGGGCTGGGAATGTATAATTAGCAAGTACAGGGTCAGTGAGATTATTTATGAACAGTGATGACAATTACACGCATGAAGAAAGAGGTGGAAATGCTGAATAATGAAGAGAGCCACATCCCATGGCAGAAGCCATAGATTGGGAAGCCTATTCTTAAAGGGATACGTCATGGCAAAACATGTTTTTTTTTCAATTAATAGTGCTGCTCCAGTAGAATTCTGCACTGAAATCTGTTTTTCAAAATTGCAATATATTTAATTTTGAAATCTGACATGGGGCTAGACATATTGTCAGTTTCCCAGATGCCCTCAGTCACGTGACTTGTGCTCTGATAAACTTCAGTCACTCTTTACTGATGTACTGCAAGTTGGAGTGATATCACCCCCCTCCCTTCCCCCCCACCAGAACAATGGGAAGGTAATCACATAACAGCTCCTTGGTACATATGAGAATAGCACTCAATACTCAACTCACATTGAGTAGAAGAAACAACCACCTGCCAGAAAGCAGTTCCATCCTAAAGTGCTGGCTCTTTCTGAAAGCACATGACCAGGCAAAATGACCTGAGATGCACCTACACACCAATATTACAACTAAAAAATATATACTTGGTTGGGGAAAACAATTTTATGAGTGAATTATTTGCAATATAAACAATGTAAATTCGAAATAAAAATGACACCATAAAAATCATGACAGTATCCCATTCTGGATAACAGGTCTCATGATTGTATGACATCTGAGGGATTCCCTGGCCTATTATCTTGTTGGTTTGAGATCTGAGTGATTTTTTGGCATATTGTCTTGTTGATTTGAGATCTGAGTGATTCCCTGGCATTTTATTATATTTTCGTGAGATCTGAGTGATTCCATGGCCTATTATCTTGTTGGTTTGAGATCTGAGTGATTTCATGGCCTGTTGTATTGTTGATTTGAGATCTGAGTGATTCCGTGGCTTATTATGTTTCTGGTTTGAGATCTGAGTTATTCCCTGGATTATTATCTTGTTGGTTTGAGATCTGAGTGATTCCCTGGCATTTTATTATATTTTCATGAGATCTGAGTGATTCCATGGCCTATTATTTTGTTGGTTTGAGATCTGAGTGATTCCATGGCCTATTATCTTGTTGGTTTGAGAACTGAGTGATTTCATGGCCTGTTGTATTGTTGATTTGAGATCTGAGTGATTCCGTGGTTTATTATGTTTCTGGTTTGATATCTGAGTTATTCCCTGGCTAATATTTTGGTTGGTTTGCGATCTGAGTGATTCCGTGGCCTATTATAATATTTGTATGAGAGCAGAGTGAGTGCCAGATCTGTTGGTATAACATGTGAGTAGTGTGTTAGTTATCAGTCTCGGCAGCACAACAGATCTGTGCCTTGGGAATGCTCAGTGCATGACTATTACAGCAAAACACATTTGGTGCTTCATTATGATAATATTAACCACCAATTTCTTTGTGAAGAGTCAAGCGGTGCTGTTTTTACATTACAGAAACAAACTAAGCCACTAAGTTATTTATTTAGCCGACTGACATCAAATGAGTCGACTGGAGCAAATGAAGGAAGAAAGTACCAGTCACAGCATAAACATTTATGTAAACTATAAAGCAATAAATTACAGCTCTTAGGGTTGTGTTTAGTGCTAAAAGGGATTATTCAAATTAAATGCGTTTTGCTTCCACTAATGCTTTAGTTATACCTTTGTATCATAAAAGCGTCGCGGCTGGTTATTAGTGTTTTACTCCTCACATTCCCAATCCCAATACCCTGACCCTCTGTCTACACAACTGTCTACTAGACCATTTATTTAGTGGGGGGTAATTTCCAAAATGTACTCAGCCTTTACACATGGTTTCTTCTCTCTGTTTTTTATTTGCAGTTGTTTTGTAACCTCCTTTTTAACAAAATATCGGTCCATTGTCTCCTTGCTTCACGTGTTCCACCCCCAGCTGATTAAAAACAGCCAAGCCTTAAATAGTGTAAGTTGAAAACTCAGAGACTTCTTTACATCCATTAGAAATGTTTGTTGATTTACAGCAGCTGACATTCGGGTGGATGTTATTGTTTGCTTGAAACTGGGTACAGGCTGTTCTGCCTTAATAAAGGAACTTGTTGATACACAAGATATTGAGATTAAGATGTCCTTCTCAGGAGAATAATGGAGGAGGTAGAGGCAGTTCATCATTAAAGGTGCATAAACACCGCAGGGAACCCAAGCCATGGCTGAAATGGAACCTCCTGTGTTATTCCATTTTAATACCCAGCACCTACATTTGAGAATAAAACATTTTGAAGAAAAAATATATTTAATTCTGGAACCTTCACCATCCAACCACTAAACATGAGGAATGGACTGCGTGATTACACAATGTGTTGCCATCTTTAAGGCGATTCTGTCATTATTTTTATGGTGTCCTTTTTTTAAGGGAGAGGTTATATGAAGTTACATGTACACGTATATGATACGTTATCCGGAAACCCATTATCCAGAAAGCTCTGAATTATGGAAAGGCCGTCTCCCATAGACCTATTTTATCCAAATAATCCAATTTTTTTTTTAATTATTTCCATTTTCTGTGTAAATAAAACAGTCGCTTCTACTTGATCCCAACTAAGATATTGTAACGATCGCCGCCCGGAGCAGGCCCAGGAGCTCCGGGCGGCGCGTCCATCTTCGCCGGCGTCGCTCCCAAAATGGCGGCGCCCATGGCCGCCACGTGGGTAGCGGCGCCGGGCGATGACGTCAGCGCGCCGACGTCGGCGCAAGAGCGTCAATGACGTCAGAATGGCGCCAAATTTGAAAATAAAAACTCCAACTAGACGCCAGAATGGCGCCCAAGAATAGGATTACTTTCCTGAAGCATATCCTGGGTTTCCTGTGTGCCTTATTGCCTAATATTGTTCCTGCCTTGTATCCTGACCCTTTGCCTGGACTTTGGACTTTGATTGTATTCTGCCTGCCTGTGAACTCTTGCCTGATCCTGACTATTCTCCGTTTAACCCTTTGGATACCGCGACCTTGTTCCCTCAAGAGGGCTTCCTCCTTGATCCAGACAACCTCCCTGGAGGGAGCTCCCGGCTCCCTGACATTATTCTTGGGCCATGGATCCTTCTGAGGAAGCCACACCTCATGTCGGACGAGCGCTCCGCGGACTGGCATCCCGCATGGAGGACTACGAAAACCAGCAGGTTCGCATTGGGCAAGCACTCGATGTCCTGCTGGCTCAAGTGCCTTCTGCGTCCTCCACTGCTCCACCTACTGGGGATCCCCCCATGGCGGCAGCCCCCACGAACACAAGCTACCCGACAGGTGAGCCTCGCATTCCACCTCCCCCTCGTTTCAGTGGGGACCCACAAGCCTGCAGGGGATTTGCCACGCAATGCCAAATTCAATTTGAGTTCCAACCCACACAGTTTCCAAGCGAGCGTTCCAAGGTGGGGTATGTGATGTCTCGATTGGAAGGCAAGCCACTGGAGTGGGCAACGTCTCTTTGGGAGAAGAATTCCCCGCTGACTTTTGATGTTAAAGACTTTCTCCAAGCTTTTCGTATAGTCTTTGATGCTCCAGGTCGGGTTACGAACGCCCCTGCCCGTCTCTTGCAGCTCCGGCAAGGAAGCCGCAGTGTCAATGAGTATGCTATAGACTTCCGAACACTGATGGCGGAGACTTCCTGGTGTGATGACGCTTACAAGGCTGTATACTACCAAGGCCTATCCATCCGCATCAAAGATGATCTCGTCTCCAGAGAGACTCCTGACACCCTGGAAGGGTTGATCGCTCTATCCATTAAGGTGGACACTCGTCTCAGAGAGCACCAGGTGGAGAGAGAGCGCAGTAGACGATTTTCTCCCATGTTGGCCCCTCGCTTTCAAAGGCCGATTCTGCAAACACCCGCTGTTCCTGTGACCCATGTGTCGACGTCTCCCTTGGAGGAACCCATGCAAGTAGGAAAGACTCGCCTCTCCGAGCAGGAAAGACTCCGAAGACGTATGGCAGGTCTCTGTTTATACTGTGGTGGGCATTCCCATTTTGCCAACGCCTGTCCTGCCAAAGCCAAGAGTTTTGTACCCCGAGGTATGTCTCAGGTTTCTTATGTAGGGGGCATCACTCGAGGTTCTCTGGAGAAGTATCAAGAAAATTCACGCAGGCTTCTCCTTCCTTTGCAGATTCACCTGGCAAGTAAGTCTATCTTCGAAAGGGCCTTCCTCGACTCCGGAGCGGATGGCAATTTCATGGATGCCTTTTTTGCCGAACGCATGAAGATTCCTCTGCTTCCATTGTCTTCTCCCCTGCGAATTACTGCCATAGATGACAAACCCCTGGAGTTTGAATTCGTCACAAAGTTCACGGCGGAACTATCTGTACAAGTTGGGGCGCTGCATCAAGAAAAACTTTCATTCTTCATCATCCCCTGTCCTTCTACTCCAGTGATATTGGGTCTTCCATGGTTACGTCTGCATAACCCCACCATAGACTGGTCCACTGGGCAGATCTCTCGTTGGAGTTTATTTTGCCTGCAACATTGCCTTCCGCCAAAACCCCTCGAGAAGGTGAATGTCTCCTCTGCGGAATTAAAGACTTTGCCCTCCACTTACAAGGGATTTTCCGATGTGTTTTGTAAAAAGTCTGCAGAGTTCCTTCCCCCACATCGCTCCTACGACTGTCCGGTTGAACTCCTGCCTGGAGCTATGCCCCCCAGAGGGCGCACCTACCCTCTCTCTCCTGCAGAGACTACCGCTATGAAGGAGTACATCCAAGAAAATCTCCAGCGGGGGTTTATCCGCCCTTCTACCTCTCCTGCAGGGGCTGGGTTCTTCTTCGTGGAGAAGAAGGACGGAGGCCTTCGGCCTTGTATAGACTATCGGGGTCTGAATAAGATCACCGTGAAAAACAGATACCCTCTGCCCCTGATTGCCGAGCTCTTTGACCAGCTGAAAGGGGCCAAGATTTTCTCCAAGTTGGATCTCCGGGGGGCCTACAACCTCATTCGCATCCGGGAGGGTGACGAATGGAAGACGGCATTCAACACTCGGGATGGGCACTATGAATATCTCGTTATGCCCTTCGGCCTATGCAATGCCCCTGCCGTCTTCCAGGAGTTTGTGAATGATGTGTTCCGAGATCTCCTAGGAAGGTTCGTAGTCGTATACTTGGACGACATCCTGATCTTTTCCAAGGACCTTGAAAGTCATCGCTCCCAGGTGAAGGAGGTACTCTCTCGTCTGAGGAAGAACTCTCTCTTCGCCAAGTTGGAGAAGTGTGTTTTCGAGGTATCCAAGATCCCCTTCCTAGGATACATTATCTCTCCAGAGGGATTTGAGATGGACCCCGTGAAAGTGTCGGCCATCCAGGAGTGGCCTCTCCCACTGAGTACCAAAGCAATCCAGAGATTCATCGGATTTGCTAATTATTATCGACAGTTCATCCGGGGGTTCTCTTCCCGCATTGCACCTATCCTGGCCCTCATCCGAAAAGGGGGTAAACCCAGCCTGTGGCCTCCATCTGCTATAGAAGCCTTTCAGTCCTTGAAAGAGGCCTTCACGTCCGCTCCTGTTCTTCGACATCCCAATCCTGCACTACCCTTCTGCATCGAAGTTGATGCTTCTGAAGTCGGAGCCGGAGCTATCCTGTCTCAGAGACATTCCTCTGATGGAAAATTGCACCCCTGTGCGTTTTTCTCCAAGAAGTTCTCATCCGCGGAGCAGAACTATGACGTCGGGAATCGAGAACTCTTGGCAGTCAAGCTTGCCCTTGAAGAATGGCGTCACCTCCTGGAGGGTTCTGAAATTCCTGTCCAGATTTTCACTGATCACAAGAATCTGGAGTTCATACAGTCCCTCAAGAGGCTAAATCCCAGACAAGCCAGGTGGGCCCTTTTCTTTTCCCGATTTAACTTTGTTTTGACTTATCGCCCAGGTTCCAAAAATCTGAAGGCTGACGCCTTGTCTCGTAGCTTCACTCCGGTGGACCGTGACCCTGAGAGACAGGAACCAATCATTCCACCAGTCAAGATCATTGCCTCTCTGTATCCCCAATTTGCCGACCAGATTCTGGCTGGGCAGTCCTCGGCTCCTCAAGATACTCCGATTTGCATGGCCTTCGTCCCTCCAGAACTTCGCCTGGCCATCCTGCAACAAACCCACTGCTCCAGGCAAGCTGGACATCCTGGTTCGGCTAAGACCCTTGAACTCTTGAGGCGCCTAGTCTGGTGGCCTGATATCCGCAAGGATGTAAAGGACTTTGTGGCTGCTTGTAATGTCTGCGCCACTTCTAAGCCTAGCCATTCCCGCCCCAGTGGGTTGTTACAGCCTTTGCCGGTACCCTCTCGTCCATGGACGCACCTCTCTATGGACTTTATTGTCGAACTTCCTCCCTCCGGTGGGAATACTGTGATCTGGGTTGTTATTGATCGCTTCTCCAAAATGGCCCATTTCATCCCTCTGAAGAAGTTGCCCTCTGCGGTGGAGTTGTCCCAGCTTTTTATCCAGTACATCTTCCGCCTGCATGGTTTCCCGGTGGAGATCGTCTCCGATAGAGGCACCCAGTTTACTGCCAAGTTCTGGCGTTCCTTATGCAAAGACCTGGGAATTGTTCTTCAGTTTTCATCTGCATACCACCCGCAAACGAATGGGGCAGCTGAACGTGTCAACCAAGCCCTGGAGCAGTTCCTGAGGAACCACGTATCCCTCTGCCAGGATGACTGGTCTGATCTCCTCCCATGGGCGGAATTCGCTCATAATAATGCTTGTCATTCCTCTACAGGAAGGTCTCCGTTCATGTCGGTGTATGGTCAGCATCCTCAAGCTTTTCCCCAAGACTTTGTGCTATCTGACGTCCCGGCTGCTGACGACTCTGCAGCCCATATGTCTGCTATTTGGGCTGCGACCAAGTTGAACCTAGAGAAGAGTGCTCTTGTTCATAAGACTTTCGCGGATCGTCGTCGAAGATCCTCTCCTCTCTACAAGGTGGGTGATAATGTCTGGCTCTCTTCCAGGAATATCCGGTTGAAGATACCATCTCCCAAGTTGGGTCCAAAATTCGTGGGACCATTTCCCATCTTGGAGATAATCAACCCTGTGGCTGTCAGACTCCAGCTTCCACCAGAGATGAGAATCCCCAACGTGTTCCACGTGTCTCTGGTGAAACCCGCCATCACCAACCGGTTCTCTGGCGGTCAGTCTCCTCCTCCTGCCATCTCAGTGGAGGGTCAACTCGAGTACGAGGTGGAGAAAATCCTAGACTCCAGAATCTCCAGAGGGTCCCTTCAGTACCTCATTCAGTGGAAGGGCTTTGGCCCTGAAGAATGCTCCTGGGAAGGACACCGTGATGTTCACGCTCCTCGTCTGGTGAGGGAGTTCCATTCCAAGTTTCCCCAGAAGCCAAGTCCTGGTGGTCCAGAGGCCCCCCGTGAGGGGGGGG
Source organism: Xenopus laevis (assembly GCF_017654675.1). NCBI lineage: Eukaryota > Metazoa > Chordata > Amphibia > Anura > Pipidae > Xenopus > Xenopus laevis. The sequence continues at coordinate 5,689,536 of NC_054380.1, forward strand.
GGTACTGTAACGATCGCCGCCCGGAGCAGGCCCAGGAGCTCCGGGCGGCGCGTCCATCTTCGCCGGCGTCGCTCCCAAAATGGCGGCGCCCATGGCCGCCACGTGGGTAGCGGCGCCGGGCGATGACGTCAGCGCGCCGACGTCGGCGCAAGAGCGTCAATGACGTCAGAATGGCGCCAAATTTGAAAATAAAAACTCCAACTAGACGCCAGAATGGCGCCCAAGAATAGGATTACTTTCCTGAAGCATATCCTGGGTTTCCTGTGTGCCTTATTGCCTAATATTGTTCCTGCCTTGTATCCTGACCCTTTGCCTGGACTTTGGACTTTGATTGTATTCTGCCTGCCTGTGAACTCTTGCCTGATCCTGACTATTCTCCGTTTAACCCTTTGGATACCGCGACCTTGTTCCCTCAAGAGGGCTTCCTCCTTGATCCAGACAACCTCCCTGGAGGGAGCTCCCGGCTCCCTGACAGATATAATTAATCCTTATTGGAGGCAAAACCAGCCTATTGGGCTTATTTAATGTTTATATGATTTTCTAGTAGACTTAGTACAGTATGAAGATCCAAATTATGGAAAGATCCGTTATTCAAGAAAACCCCAGGTCCCGAGTATTCTGGATAACAGGTCCCATACTTGTAGTATCTTTATGAGAGGTAGAACAAATATCCCCACTCCAAAATTTACAAAAAGACACCATGCCCGTTGCCCTCACATTCAAACTATTCCACTCAGTAGCCAAAAAACATTCTTATTATACCTCAAAACAAGCTGAACTTTAAGGGGGTTATTCCTTAAAACCCATTTGTTTTCTAATTTTTTAAGTAAAAAAGTAAGACCCAACTAGAATCCATGATTTGACCTTATCATTGAAAAAAACGGATAGAATTGGTTCGGAAAAAACTCGAAAAGTCAGTTGTTGGTTTTTTTTTAAAAAAAAAACTGAATTTTTCAGGTTTAATGGCCGAACACTAAAATTTTTCACGAAATTGCTCTAAGCCCCCGAATTTTTACAGATTTTTGTCCGAAACTCAGCGCAGACCATGATATCTTTAAATGTGAAATGGGACCTTTGCCATTGACTTCTACAGGACCCCGACAGCTTGGAGGTGACATTTTCGGATTCTGACTTTTAGCAGCCTGGGGGTAAAATAAATCACAAAAAATCTAGGGTTTTTTTCCTACTAAAAATTCAGATTTTATAGTAAAAAAAAGTTTTTGGCATTCAGACGTTAATAAATAACCCCCTAAGTATCAACATTGCCTGACTGTCACAGCAGCTGAACACTCTTTTTCTGAAGATATTTGACAATGTTGCAGGTTTAATGAGGCCAAGAGGAGAAGATGAACTTGTTTTGACATTTATAGATGTTTTGGGTGTTTAGCCAAGTCCAAAGCACTTTTTGGCATTTGAATGTTACAGGCTCCTAGCGCAGTCGTGTTACCATCTTGTCTCTCTCGAGTAGTCCCATGAAAGACTCATGCGTGGATCTGTTATTTGCCTTTGGACACACACCGTTTATTTCATTTCCAGCATAAAATATTAACACTCAAGTGTTCATTAAAAAAAGGAAATCAATGTTGCAGTCTACATTCTACATAAAGACATCACAGTAAGGCTGATGCTTAACAAGAAAGTGGAACAGGAAGGGTTAAGCTACTACTTTTTTATAAATGAGAATAAGCCCATTTATATAGATATAGCCTTTAGCAGTATGACTGTAACGAAGTCTCACCCTGGTGGTCTAGTGGGGGGACGGCAGGGACGCCTGCCGCCCCCTCGACGGGGACGCCCGTCACGCCGCGCCGATCCTCGTCCTGTGCTGGCTCCCTAGTGCGCGCGCGCATGCGCACTTCTGATTTAAAGGCGCATGCCCGCTGACGTAATGACGTCAGCGCGAGAGGCGCCAAATTCAAAAAGTATTTAAAGGGCATTCTCACAGTAATCATTGCCCGTGATAGGATTTGTTCCTGGTGCTGTTAGCAATTGCTATTCCGTGTGTATCTGATTCGGACTGATCTGTTTTGACCCTTGCCTGCCTGTTTGACTATTCTGATCTCTGGAACCTGACCCTTGCCTGCCTTCGACAACTCTTCCTGCTAAATCCCTTGATTGACAACCCGGTTTGACCCTTGCCTGCCTGACGATTCTCGATATCTGCCTGCCTCGACCCTGCCTGTCTGACGATTCTCTTGCCTGCTCCATTTGTACCGTGACATCGGCCTAACTGACTTTTACAACTGTCGTGCCCCTTTGCTTGCCAGAACTCCTCGCTTTGCTCCTCTCGAAAAGTCCAGGTGGCATCTGAGTACGCTGAGGGCTCCTCCCGAAGCCAAAGGCCTATGACTAAGGGATAACTCCCGAAACGCGTTAGGTTCTTCCAGCAGGAACTCCAATAAACCCCATTTTCAGAAGTGCAGTCTACTCTTTGAGTTCTTGTCTTGTATACAGTGGGGACACTGTCTGACCGAGCACCTGACCTGAGGGAAGAGCGGTGAGCTTGTGCGGTCCTTTTTCCGCTTCTTTATCCAAAGGCAGTCACACTACTGGTGAAGCCGAGCCGAGACCAGGGAGCTTGGCATTAGTTCTGGTTTAGGGTGCCGACCGTGACAATGACCTACACATAAGCCTGAGTTATAAAAACGAGTAAAACGTTCCTCCAGTAACCCATAGCAAACCTTTCTTCACTTCTTTTATTAGTCTGTTTTCTTCTTTTTCTATATTCTTTTTGAAAATCTGTTATTTTTATTTTATGTGTTAATAAGGGGCTCCTTCTTCCATGGGGCAAAGAGGGAACTTTATTTTAGGCTAAAGGAGTCAGGCCAAGGTACTAGAGGAGTCAGGCCCAGGTACTAGAGGAGTCAGGCCCAGGTACTAGAGGAGTCAGGCCCAGGTACTAAAGGAGTCAGACCCAAGTACTAGAGGAGTCAGGCCCAGGTACTAGAGTAGTCAGGCCCAGGTTCTAGAGGAGTCAGACCCAGGTATGAGAGGAGTCAGGCCCAGGTACTAGAGGAGTCAGGCCCAGGTACTAGAGGAGTCAGGCCCAGGTACTAGAGGAGTCAGGCCCAGGTACTAGAGGAGTCAGGCCCAGGTACTAGAGGAGTCAGGCCCAGGTACTAAAGGAGTCAGACCCAGGTACTAGAGGAGTCAGGCCCAGGTACTAGAGTAGTCAGGCCCAGGTTCTAGAGGAGTCAGACCCAGGTATGAGAGGAGTCAGGCCCAGGTACTAGAGGAGTCAGGCCCAGGTACTAGAGGAGTCAGGCACAAGTACTAGAAGAGTCAGACCCAGGTACTAGAGGAGTCAGGCCCAGTTACTAGAGGAGTCAGGCCCAGGTACTAGAGGAGTCAGGCCCAGGTAGTAGAGGAGTCAGACCCAGGTACTAGAGGAGACAGGCCAAGGTACTAGAGGAGATAGGCCCAGGTACTAGAGGAGTCAGACCCAGGTACAAGAGGAGTTAGGCCCAGGTACTAAAGGAGTCAGAAACAGGTACTAGAGGAGTCAGGCCCAAATACTAGAAGAGTCATGCCCAGGTACTAGAGGAGTCAGGCCCTGTTGAGAAGCTAAGCTTAGGGCTCGTCACTAATTATCCAGCAGAAAATGAGCTTCCCTGGCTGTAATATAAGCTGATGCTACAGGTTTGCTGATTATTCAATTCTGATGCTAATTGCACTGGTTTCTGTGCTGCCATGTAGTAATTATGTGTATTAATTACTAATCAGCCTTATATTGTGACATTTCTATTCTATGTGTACTGTATATTGTGAGTGGGTCCCTAAGCTCAGTAAGTGACAGCAGCACAGAGCATGTGCAGTGAATCAGCAGAAAAGAAGATGGGGAGCTACTGGGGCATCTTTGGAGACACAGATCTTTACTGCTAAAGGGCTGTGGTTGCCTTGGGCTGGTACAGAAGCACAAAACATCATGTACAACATTTCTACCTACTTCTTTAGTTAGGCTTTACTTCTCCTTTCAATGAGATTTCAGATGTCAATCTCAACCCAACGACTCAATGACGGCTACTTGTTTGCTTTGTAGAGGGGGCATTGGCTCTTCCAAGAAACAGGGGAAGTTATTAGCTCCCACTTTTAGCTTTTTCTTTTGGTTGTTATACAATGAAATGTAGAACTTCTTTATTTAATGTCAAGGAGTCCACTCTCCCGTGTTCTAATGCATTGCTCCATCTTCCAAACACTCAACAGATTAGATGAGTAAAATAAACTGTGCATTTGGCCATGGACCGGGCAGAAGCCCAAACGCCCTCTTTGTACTTAAACTCATTAATCAAGAGATCTCTACATATAAATTAAGATAACAATGACATCTTTACATTATGCAATATTTAAAAGCATTCAGAGTACAGAATCAAATCCATGAAACTCTGAATTTCATTTGTCCTTTGTTTCCGTACAAAGATCCTGCCAGCTCTGAAACCTTAGAATGTTTGGGTGATACATTCACAAGCCAACCTATAAAACTGTCACGTAAAACCCAGGTTACTATAGCAACAAGAAAGTCTGTGTTTATTGCACGTGGCCACCGACACAAGAATTCGTGAATAATTGTTTATATCTTTAGAAAACGTCTTAAAATGAGACGAAAAACCTAGAAAGGAGAATGTTGGAAGTACAGAAAAGGCAGGTCTTGTGCCCGGGGTGGAAAAAAAACACTAGACATAATAAGCTGTTTATCAGATAGATGCCATAAAAAAGCAGCTTTAAAAGAACTAAAAAAAGACAAATTGTGGTTAAAGGGATCCTGTCATCGGAAAACATGTTTTTTTCAAAACGCATCAGTTAATAGTGCTGCTCCAGCAGAATTCTGTACTGAAATCCATTTCTCAAAAGAGCAAACAGATTTTTTTATATTCAATTTTGAAATCTGACATGGGGCTAGACATACAGTATTGTCAATTTCCCAGCTGCCCCCAGTCATGTGACTTGTGCCTGCACTTTAGGAGAGAAATGCTTTCTGGCAGGCTGCTGTTTTCCTTCTCAATGTAACTGAATGTGTCTCAGTGGGACCTGGATTTTACTATTGAGTGTTGTTCTTAGATCTACCAGGCAGCTGTTATCTTGTGTTAGGGAGCTGTTATCTGGTTACCTTCCCATTGTTCTTTTGTTTGGCTGCTGGTGGTGGAAAAGGGAGGGGGTGATATCACTCCAACTTGCAGTACAGCAGTAAAGAGTGATTGAAGTTTATCAGAGCACAAGTCACATGACTTTGGACAGCTGGGAAATTGACAATATGTCTAGCCCCATGTCAGATTTCAAAATTGAATATAAAAAAATCTGTTTACTCTTTTGAGAAATGGATTTCAGTGCAGAATTCTGCTGGAGCAGCACTATTAACTGATTCATTTTCCTATGACAGTATCCCTTTAAGGCAGTTGAGTCCAGATATCCACCCTAGATATCAAGCTCTGTTCTGGGTGAGTAAAAACCATGTTACAAACGAAACACCCAATCATTTATTCCTCTGCATTTTCTTATATTTTCAAGATATTTGTTAAAAAAGAAATAAAGCGTCCTCTCGGTGCCAAGAATATCCAGCGTCCGTTCCAATTCCAGACTACGGCTCGCTTTTTCGAAAATGGATGTTCCTTTCACTTTCTGCGGCAGCTGACTGTTTATTTGGAAACATACCAAAGCAAATCATCTGAACAATGTAAGGTAATAATTCGAATTCCACGTCTGTTCCTTGATAGCAGCTGATAAAATGTATCGGAGATTTTTTTAAACAAACAAGCCATCAAGTGTTCATTACATATGAAAGCAGAGGAAGAAAAAGCACTGGAAATGGCGAGACTTTATCAGGCGGAGCGCGATGACAGCTTTTAGTAAATGCCATTAGTCGCATGTAAACTCTGCATTCCAGACACATATTTGTCTTTGGTCGGTCCATTACTATTTACTTGCCCACGGATAATTCTGAATAGGGCGATTTCCTTGCCACAAATGTGGTTTGTAGGAGTAATGACTGTTGGTAAACTCTGGATGCGCTAATATTGTGGGAATGGGGATTAGAGGATTCTTTAGTCGCAAGTCTACTCTGCCTATTGATGCTGCCGCAGTGGGAACTCTGGATGTACCACTACCATAGAGTTGGCTTTAGCTGCAGGGTTCCTCTACATAAGGGGTTCCCAACCTTTTTTTACCCATGAGACACATTCAAATGTGAAAAGTTGGGAAGCAACACAAGAATGAAAAAGTCCCTGGTGGTGCCAATTAAAGGAGAAGGAAATTCTTTTTTGCACTTGATGGTGCCAAATGTTAGGCACCCCCAAGTCACTGTATTGACTAACCAGAAACCCCGGGCTGGTTCTCCTATCAGCAGAAAAACTGCACCGTCCCAGGGTTATACCAGTGAGCACCACGGAGCGATCCTCTTCCGGTTTCTTCTTTTGTCAAATTTCACAGGGCAGACGCATGCGCAGTTGTATGAAAGAGCCACATGCGCAGCCGCAAGAAGAAGACGGAAAAGGATTGTTCTGTGGTGCTCGCTGGAATAACCCTAGGCCGGTGCAGTTTTCTGGTTTCTGTTTTTTTTGGGGCTTCAGGTAAGTAAATACATTCACTTGGGGGTGCCTAACATTTGGCACCCCCAAGTGGTAAACAATGTTCCTTCTCCTTTGAAGGAGAAGTCAACCTGTACAGGGAAAAAACAATCCCCCCCTCCCCTGTGTAGGCCCTTCTCCCCCCCTGGCCTACCTGCCCCCCCAGGCAAATGCCCCTAACTTGTTACTCACCCCTTGGCGCAAGTCCTCTGCTGCCGAGTTCACGGGCGCATCTTCTCCCGAGCACTCTTCTTCCTGCTTTGACCAGCGTTTTTTGGCGCATGCGCAGTACGAGGCATTAACCGGTAAGGATCTTCTGTGCATGCGCCGAAAGTCATGAAGTTTCTGGAAAAAAGATCGAAAACTTTCTGGCGCATGCACAGTTGGAGGCATTTGCCGGTACGGAGCTACTGCGCATGCGCCCGAAAGTCACAACGTTTTTGGGGGGGGTTTTGGAAATGTAGTGACTTTCGGTGCATGCGCAGAAGATCCTTACCGATAAATGTGAAAAAAAACACAGGTCAAAGCAGGAAGAAGAGCGATCGGGAGAAGATGCGCCCGTGAACTCAGCAGCAGAGGACTGGGGTGAGTAACAAGTTTGCCCATGGGGGCAGGTAGGCTGGGGGGAGGGGGGCCTAAACAGGGGAGGGAGGGTTTTTCCCCCATACAGGTTTACTTCTCCTTTAAAGAATAAAAAAAAACCTGTAACATAAAAAAAAACCTACCCCCCTAACCTTTGTAGACCCCCCTCCCTCCTCCCCCCCAGCCTAGGTAGTACCCGGGGCAAATGCCCCTAACTTTTTAGTTACACCTCGGTGCAGATTCTGTCCCCCACAGTTCACGGCAGCCATCTTCTTTTCTCCGTTAAACTTCGGAAGCAGTTGGAATAATTTACCGGTCCTGAACAACTGCGCTTGCGCCGAAAGTCACACAGATTTCCGACATTTTTTTGGAAATTTTTGTGACTTTCGGCGCATGGGCCTGAGGCTTGAGAGAGGGCAGGAGCCCAAAATGTAGCCTAGCTTTTAGCACAAATAAAAACACAGCTTTATCACTAATTTCGGAGTGCTGCAGCACATATTCCTTTTCATATGGTTACTATGAGCATGCAACAGATATTTTGTTTTTGGTTGTACTATCCCACATTAAAGAAGTCTGAGGTTAAGCCTCTCTTTTATTCTCTTTACATTATACTGGTCTGTTTAAAAAAAAAACCTGTGGGTGGCAATCCTTATCACTGCAATCAGAATAGCAAAACAGTTACATTCGATACCAGGATCCCAGTTGGAGGCCGGGGCCCCCTTCCGTCGTTTCAAGGTCCTCAGAGCTATTGTGCAAGGGAATTCAACCAAAAACCTAAACACAGATGTTGCAAACGTCATTATCAGTGATGACAACACAATGGGAGATGCTGAATCTGTTGAGCAACAATGGGTTTTTTCTTTAAATGCTTATCAATTCTCATTGTCACTTGGAAGTAAGTGCTGTTATGAGTTGTTATTATTATTTACAATATCGATGCTTTTATATAATTAGATATATTCTGATACATATAATAAAAACTCAATTTAGCATCTGTATGTATTTATTTTATGCATGTTTTTTACATATGGTTGGCTCATTAACATCATGGCCTAGAGGCGTTTGAACAGTTCCAAATTAAGGGCTCTTACAGAAAAGCGATTCTAGCTGCGCTCCCCAGCGTTCTGGTTTTATGCGTTCAGCCGCATGTAAGCGCCCAACCATGGCCGGAACTAGGGGTAGGCAGAAGAGGCACCTGCCTAGGGTGCAACGAAAGGGGGGCGCTGGGCAGGTACCTGACTTTTGCCTACCCCTAGTCCATGTTCGCTGCTCCTCCCACTCCTCCCCGCCTCCCTCCCCTCAAGCGATTTACCCCATCTCCCCAGTCACTTTCCCCGCCTCTCACACTCCCCTCGGTTGCTTTGCTCTGCCTCCCTGCCTCCACCGCTGTAACACTCTCCCCTCCGGCGTTGTTCGCACAATGTTTTCAGGAGAGCGCACGTCCGAGCAATCGCGGAGGAGAGCGTGGAGTGGAGCATGGAGGGGAGCGCGGTGGCCACTCGGGTCGCCTAGGGCGCCCGGTTGGCTTGGCCCACCACTGCGCCCAACGCAGGAAAAATGCAACATGATGCATCCCAACCTGCGTTCGGCGCTTACATGCATCTGTGTGAGTACAGCCCCATTGAAAAGAATTCAGTGCATCTACTCCTGCGCTCCCCTGCGGCTGAACGCATGAAAACGGAACGCAGGAGAGCGCAGCTAAAAACACTTATCTTACCTTAGGCAGGCTCTGACTTACAGTCCAGAATTAGATAGAGTGCAGTGTAGATGGATGAACAAATTACATATGGCACTTGAAGGGTTAAGTAGATGCCAGTGATGGGCAAATTTATTCACCAGGCGCAAATTTGTGGCGAATTTGCGCGATTCGCTGCCAGCGAATAAATTCGCGAAACGCCCGCGAACATTCGCCCGAAAAAATTTGCCGGCTTCAAAAAAAACATTTCTGTGGCGTAGAAAAAAACGACCGCCGGCGTCAAAAACGGCCGCCAGTGTCGAAAAACGGGTGTCGGTGTCAAAAACTGGCGCCGGCGTCAAAAACGCAAATTCGCCCATCACTAGTAGATGCCTCTGCTAGAGGTAGTGAAGAGCTGAACCTGCCCCACTTTGGAACATTCTAGGTGCAAATGAATGACGCCTATGTTTCAGGCAAAGAGTGAAAATGCATTTTTATTGGAATACATAGAGTCTGGCCTCTCAATTCTCTGCTTTATGCTGTACACATCCAATAAAAAAGAATAAACCATTCAGCCCAATGCTACGGTTATTCCCAAAGGTAAAATAGCAAACGCGTCACCTTGCGTTGACCAACACTTGTTTCCTTTAGGTTTTTTTCCCAAACAAGAAGCCGGGCCTATTTGTGATGGGCAGAAGGTAATTAGCAGAAGAATGTCTAAGAAAGTAATCCAGTAATCCCAGGCCGGGTGAGACCAGTCTCAAGCACCAATTCTTCTCAGCCACATTTCTGCACTTAATTAGCTCCCCGAAGAAAGATTTTTTTTTTTTTTTGGTCAACTATTTTTTTTTTTGCAGTTCCTGGAAACACATATCAGTTTCAGAATGAGGTGTATAAGTCAGTCTGCTGGGATAGGGAACATTACTGCATTTAATTGGTTTGTTGTTCCAATGATGGGACTTGTTGACACCTCCACAAGTGACAAGCATTTTAATGACTTGTTGGGGCCCATTTACTTAGCTCGAGTGAAGGAATAGAAGAAAAAATACTTTGAATTTCGAATGGTCGAATATGGCTACTTCGACCTTCGACTATGACTTCGACTTCGAATCAAACGATTCGAACTAAAAATCGTTCGACTATTCAACCATTCGATAGGTACTGTCTCTTTAAAAAATACTTCCACCCCCTAGTTCGCCACCTAAAACCTACTGAGGCCAATGTTAGCCTATGGGGAAGGTCCCCATAGGCTTCCTAACAATTTCCTGATCGAAGGAAAATCCTTCGATCGATGGATTAAAATCCTTCAAATCGTTCGATTCGAAGGATTTAATCGTTCGATCGAACAATTTATCCTTCGATCGTAGGAATTGCGGTAAATCCTTCGACTTCGATATTCGAAGTCGAAGGATTTACATTCGGCAGTCAACTTTCAAGGGTTAATTAACCCTTGATATTCGACCCTATGTAAATCTGCCCCGTTGTGTTAGGCTCCTACTATTTATGTTTTGGAGGAAGACAGGTAAGATTATTATAGTGAACTCAAAGTTATAGAGGGTTTATTTACCCCTGTCTCTCCTGTATTATTGATTGCCCAGTTATGGACATAATATTCCATGAAGCACAAGTATTATATGTGTAGAACAAGTTATAGAATTTATACCAGTAAATTACAATTTCTAGCTGTCTAGTCCAGATATGGGATCTGCAAACCTGTTATCCAGAAAGCTCCAAAGGTTGTCTCCTATATACTCCATTGTATCCAAATAATCTATCAATTTAAAATGATCTCGTTTTTCGCTACGATAATAAAACAAGTATGGGATCCATTATCCGGAAACCCCTTATCCAAGAAGCTACAAATTACAGGATAGACTCCATTTTATCCAAATCATCAACATTTTTTTTAAAGGATTTCCTTTTTCTCCTTAATAATAAAACAGTATTCTGTACTTGATGCAAAATATTACTAATCCTTATTGGAAGCAACACCAGCCTATTGGGTTTATTAATATTTATATGATTTTCTAGTAGAATTAAGGTATGAAGATCCAAATTATGGAAAGATCTGTTATACGGAAATCCCCAGGTCTCGAGCATTCTGGATAATGTTCCAAACAATGATATAATTAATATTGGAGGCAAAGCCAGCCTATTGGGTTGGTTTAAATTTTTAAAGGACTTTCTAGGAGACTTAAGGTGTGGAGATCCAAATTACGAAAAGATCCTTTATCCTTAAAGGGATCCTGTCATCGGAAAACATGTTTTTTTCAAAACACATCAGATAATAGTGCTGCTCCAGCAGAATTCTGCACTGAAATCCATTTCTCAAAAGAGCAAACAGATTTTTTTATATTCAATTTTGAAATCTGACATGGGGCTAGACATTTTGTCAATTTCCCAGCTGCCCCAGGTCATGTGACTTGTGCCTGCACTTTAGGAGAGAACTGCTTTCTGGCACCAAAAAAATTTTCGATCTTTTTCAGCCTATCACCCATAAAAAAAAGAAAAAACGCCAGCATTTTTTGGGACTTAGAAACATTTTTAACTTTTTTTGAAGCAATCCTTATCTACTCTATTGCACTTCGCCTGGTCTGAGGTGGCAAAGGAAGTCTGGCGTTAAAGGTAGCGTTCAGAATAATTTGCACCTCAGTGAATTTGCGTAGTTACGTCCGTTGCGCGAATTCGCCAGGCGTAAGGGTGCGAAGTAACACTAGCGAATTTACGCCAGCGTCCGTTAGTGAATCGGCAAACTAACGAAAATGCACTACGCTAGCGCATTCACGCTAGCGTTAGGCGTTTCGTCGTTAAGTGAATTTGCCCCATAGTGCACAGATGCCCATGTTTGTACCTTGACTCTATATAAAATCATGGACAAAGGTATTTGTGCTCCAGAATTGAAGACAAAAATCTGTGCTTCCCACAGTGTTTACCAGTGATGTTATGTATTCATGGTGGGTTGGCATCATCAGTTCCACCCCAGCAGAGCTTGCGATCTATAGTCCCTATGACTTTCACACAATTTACACACTAGTATCAATTTATCCAGGAGCTAATTAGTTTGCCTTTGTGTTTTTGGAGTGTGTCCAGTGTCTGGGTAGTAATCCTTAATTAGTACCCTCAGTCTCTGCCCTGACTAATATTAGGCAATCTAAACTACTGTTGGCAGGACACTGTTGCTTTACATATAGGAAAGAATGATGCCTCCTGTATTATACCAGCTTGTAAAGAACAAGTAGCCCACATCACTAGAGGGAAATGTCAACTCAATGGCTATTGTTGCATTTATGTGACCCATAGTTACAACTACCAAGTCAAGTAAGGAGGAGCAATCGGCCACAGATGGCAACTAATGTCCCAGACATCTTCATAGCACTTGGCTGAGTGAGCAATGACAATGTGGCTAGCCATGGCTTAATTATCTAGTCTAGTGCCTTGGGACAGTCATTAGGATGTTACAATAGATTCCATGGGCAATAATGGGACATCATTTCCAGCTATTTAACTGCTACAGTGTAGCTACCCATGTGACATTAATATTGAAATAGATACAATGAGTTATTTGGGGAAATTAGAATGGAGAACGGGATTGATAGGAACGGGCCCTTGGGCTGGTTACTAGTCCTGCGGTTGTGAGTGAATGAGCGGGTAGTAGAGTGCTGAGAAAATTGAAATGATGGGATTGTTTAGGAATAATAATAATAATTATTCTGTTATTGGTGACTGATGGTATCAACATTCTTTTTCTTGTGACTTACATTCCATAAAGAATCAGGTCAAACAGAATAATTTGGTAAAGTGGGTCTTATATGTCCCAGAGGATGCAAAGGAAATATGAGTTCAAATCAGCATAAAGAATTATTCGATTATTCATAAAAACATACTGTAAAAGAATGAATGTCCAAACATTTCAGAGCCATTTTAGATACTTATTGTTCTGTACTACTTCCAGCTATGAGTCCTATTTTGAAGCTCAGTACTGCTTTTTCTAGCCAATCATGTACATCTTATCCTCCTAGAGAGTATTATTTCAGTTTCTATTACCTTTTTCACCAGTACACCAACTAATAGTGATGGGCGAATTTATTCGCCAGGCGCGAATTTGCGCGATTCGCCTTTTTCGCATTTTCGCCGACGAACATCCAAAAAAAACGAACGTCGGCATCCAAAAAACGGTCGCCGGGGTCAAAAACGAGACACCGGCGCCATTTCACAAATTTTTCACCTTTCACGGGAAAATTCGCAAATTCACCCATCACTACCAACTAACCCTAAAGGGATGGTTCCTCAAGGGCACACTCCTTTACTGGGGCCTTGTGTCCCAGGCTTCCCAGCAGCATTCATTCTTTTCCGCAGGTGGAGGTCAAAGAGGAAGAGCCATGTGCTCCTACTTAAAGGGATACTCCAGCAGAATTCTGCACTGAAAACCATTTCCCAAAAGAGCAAAAAGATTTTTTTTATATTTAATTTTAAAATCTGACATGGGGCTAGACATATTGTCAGTTTCCCAGCTGCCCCAGTCATGTGACTTGTGTCTGATAAACTTGTTGGAGTGATATCACCCCCCTCACTCCCCCCCCCAGCAGCCTAACAACAGAACAACAGAACAATGGGAAGGTAACCAGATAGCAGCTCCCTAACACAAGATAACAGCTGCCTGGTAGATCTAAGAACAAAACTCAATAGTAAAATCCAGGTCCCACTGAGACACATTCAGTTACATTGAGTAGGAGAAACAACAGCCTGCCAGAAAGCAGTTCCATCCTAAAGTGCTGGCTCTTTCTGAAATCACATGACCAGGCAAAATGACCTGAGATGCACCTACACACCAATATTACAACTAAATACACTTGCTGGTTCAGGAATGACATTTTATATTGTACAGTGAATTATTTGCAGTGTAAACAGTGTCATTTAGAAATAAAAACGACACCATAAAAATCATGACAGAATCCCTTTAAGGTGCATAGGACACATGTACTTGGACTTCCTTAGCTGTTATAGGATTTCCAAACCAGTAGTGATTTAACCATTGGGTTCCCTACAAGTAGAAGGTGGCATGAGAATTATATATGAATATAGAGAAGTTGCTATCTGCCCTTTCTATATTTTCATTATTTTCCGGCTATGGCCACTGGGGCTATAACTAGTGATGGGCAAATTTGTTCCATTTTGTTTCGCCAAAAAGTTCCTGAATTTCCTACAAAATTCACAAAACGGCGAAAAATGCACGAACGCAAATTTTTAAGCTTGCGTCAATTTTGTCACTGACATTAAAGTCAATTGGCTTTCGAATAATGTTGACGCGTGATGGTTTTGACGCATGCAACTTTTCCAATGTGCGTCCAAAATATTTTGGCACTGGCGAATTTTCGCAGATTTATTCGCCGGTGGCGAAAGGGGGAAATTCGCCACGAATTTGTGTCTGTCGAACAGACATCACTATCTGTAACCTTTAAAGCACCTCCTTAACCCAGTTTTGAGATTTTTTTTTTTTAATAAATGCCAAGGGATCTGCATCATGAAGAAAATCATCACAGGACTTTTTTTTTTTTCGTTATTCCAAATATTTAAGCTATAAAGAAGTTGTGTTATTTTCCTTTCTGGCAAAACAAGAGTATACTGTGGTGAATGTCAGCATAAAATGCACTGGCGGAGGAACACCAGCGTAGAGAAAATGTCAAACCTGACAAAATTGGTCCTTTTTTTTTAATAACTATAAATATACGAACTTGTCCTTGCCAGTAGGATGTTGCTTTGAACGTACAGAGAGAGAGATAACATAACACTGTACATAGGAACTCATCCCAACCTCATCTACTTGTTTCTTCAATCAGTTACCGGATTATCTGGAGTTATTATTAGAAATGACTGGAACCAATTTGCAGGCTTTTAAGTTGAGTCTAGACTTTAATAAGTGTTTAAAGCACCAAGCGGTTCTGCGGCAGCATCAAGCCGAATCCAACTCAGTAAAATAAACTGCTAACAAAATATTCTCTCCATATTTATAAATATAAGAAAAAAAAATCTGTTAAAAGAGGTGCACGCATGGGACCAGGGCCGCCATTAAATCACGGGGCCCCGTACAACAAAATTTTTGGGGCCCCCTGGGCCCCGCCCACACTGACGACCAAGCTCCACCCCATATCCCGCCCACTCCACATCGCAGTTAAAAGACCACACAGACATCAGTGCTATAAAAGTAACCCCCCCCACACAAGTTGTAAAAAGCTATTGATGGTCAGGGCCCCCTTATAAAAAATTGGGGCCCCAAAAAAAAAAATTAAATTTTTTTTTTTAAAAAAAAACAAAAAAACATTGGTGGCAAGGGCCCCCTTATAAGTTAAAAAAAACTTGGGGCCCCAACAAAAAAAAAATGTAAAGAAAACTAAAAAATAAACAAACATTGGTGGCAGGGGCCCCCTTACAAGTTAAAAACAAATTGGGGCCCCAAAAAAAATTTGAAAAAAAAAATTTTTTTTTGAAAAAAAAAAAAACATTGGCGGCAGGGGCCCCCTTATAAGTTAAAAACAAATTGGGGCCCCAAAAAAAATTTGTAAAAAAAAATAATTTTTTTTGAAAAAAAAAAAAAAATGGTGGCAGGGGCCCCCTTACAAGTTAAAAAAAATTTGGGGCCACCAAAAAGAAAATTAACTTTTTTTTTTAAAAAAAAAAACAAAAAAATACAATGGTGGCAAGGGGCCCCTTACGAGTTAAAAAAAAAAATTGGGGCCCCAAAAAAAAAGTTTTAAAAAAAAGATTGGTGGCAGGGGCCTATAGAATATTAAAATAATACATTGGTGGCCAGGGGATTAAAAAAAAAACACAAACTGGTGTTCAGTAGAATTGAACTCAAGGCTTCAGTACTTCAACTTCGCCTCCTTTCGTGACTTCGGGTCTTTTCACCGCTTCAGGACTTCAATTTCGGCTGTTTTCGTGACTTCGGGTCTTTGCGCTGCTTCAGGACTTCGGCTTCGGCTGTTTTCGTGACTTCGGCTTTTTCCGTGACTTTGGGTCTTTTCGGCGCATCGGAAAGACCCGGCTTTTTGGCACTTTCGCAAGAGGCACGCAAGAGGCAAGACGTACGGCTCGGGCGCTCGTAAGGGGGGCCCGGATCTTCAAAAAAATGCAGTGCTGCCGGGCCCCCCTTCATGCCCGGGCCCGGTACGCTTGTCCCCCCTGTCCCCCCCTGATGGCGGCCCTGCATGGGACTGCTCTGTACATCACTCACGGGGGTTTGCTACCACTAGAGCAAGGATTTAAAGGGGAAATGATCATACACATACAATGCTCCTCTGAGCACTTTTGCAATCTAGAACTCTTTATTGAGATATTAGCAGCTTTAGACTTTTTTTAGATTCGGAGTGTCAGCGACCCTTACCGTTATTGTGCTGCCTGCATAGCAGGTTAAGCCTAGGGTTGCTGATTCGGACACATCTGAAAGCTTGGTATTAGCGGTCTAAAACTGATGATATCTCTGAAACACAAAAAAACAACTATAAACTGCAAAAACGTTCAGATCAGCACTCGAGTTTAAATACATTTACATTAAAGGGGTTGTTTGCCTTCCAAACACTTTTATCAGTTCAATTGTTTTCAGATTGTTCCCCAGAAATAAAGGCTTTTTTCAATTACTTTCCATCTTTTCTTTTTTACCGTTTTTTCCAAAATCGGTAATGACCATGAAGTATTACTAGGGCCATCGCTGCAGCAAATAGGAGCTGCCTCTGGGTTGTATTTACACAAGCCCAGAAACAAGTTGCACCTGACACAATGGGGAGACGCTGACACCTGCTCGCCGCCATTGTTTAAAGGTGAAGACTAGTGATGGGCGAATTTGCACCATTTCGCTTTGCCAGAAAATTCACGAATTTCGATTCGCAGGAAAATTCGCCGGCGTCTCGTTTTTTCGGGCGAATTCGCCGTGAATTCGCGCCTGGCTTCGCCCATCACTAGTAAAGACTCGGGCGCAACCCATTGTTGCCTTTATTTGTGCCTTAATGTTGTCCATTAGCAGAATTCTTTCTTTGATCTACTCTGGGGGTCTATTAACTGGTGGCAAAGTTCCTTCCTCCTGATACTGAAATATATTTGCACATTTCCTGTTGGTTGGGAGCAATACATTCATTGGCAGCAAGCAATTCCTATCAGTGCTTAGCAGTTAAAGGGACATGACACAGGAGATTAAGAAAAAACCTTTATGACACGCTGTGATTCGTGAGGCAACTCCGGGCGACTTCGGAAAACAAAGTGCTCCGAGTGCCATCCCACCGACGATTTACATTCGAGCTGGCGGGAAGGCAATGGAGGCAGTTCGGGGAGATTAGTCGCCCTGAAGAAGAGGAGATTTGACGCCGAATCTGAGCGTGTGTCTCTGCCCTTAGAATGACCACCCAGGAAAGTCGATGCCGCTGATTATCCCATTCCCATCACAGGGTTTCGTGGCGCCCAATGTTATTAGATTGTTGGGCTCAGGGACTGCTGCCACCAAAAGCATGTAGTGATGATCAGGGAGAAGCACCCAGGGCTTGAGCGGGAGAGGGTCTGGATCGGTAAAGCCCATGAGGGGTTTTCGCCGGTGTCCCACCGCCCCAGTCTGAACCGTTCCGTATTCACAGAAATAGTGATCAGAATGACAATTTCAAATAAAAGCCACAATAACTAAAAAAAAAAAAGTGAGGTGAATTTGACTTTTCCTTCAATTGTGTCCAAAGATTTTTATTCTTACTCCAGTTTTATTTTACTCTCTTTTTGTAAATAGTGTCATGTATTATACAAGGTGCAAAGATACAGGTCCAATCCCCCACAGCAACCAATCAGCACCTGATTAATGGCTCTGGTTTGCTAGGCCTGGGAAAACTTCGAATTCCATCTGTCTATGGGGCAGATTTACTAAAGGGGCGAAGTGGCAAACGTTGGCGACAATTCACCAGGGTTATCGCCCGCAGGGACATTGCCGATTTACTAACGGGTGCAGGTGCCAATCCGCTAGTGAAAGAGTTAGGTGCTAGCGCTCATTTGTTGGGTAACCGGGTTCCCCCCTACATTTTCTAACATATGGAACATTAACTATACACTGGGCTCATGTGTAGGGCAATATAACAACTCCATTGTCTTTATTAAGGTTCCCTGGACTTGTGTAATGTAATGTATTTGCTGCAACATATAACATAAAGACGTCCATTCAACTTTAAATTTCCCGCTGTTTGCAAATTAACCTGAGCATAAGATCTGTAGCGAATTTGCGCTAGGCAGAAATGAACGCTAGAGCATCTTCGCTTTGAATTGCTCGCACTGCCGAAGTAACGCTAGTGAAAAGTCGGCAGCGTTCGGTGTCCATGACGAAACTCTGCGTTTTAGTGAATTAGCATAGTCTGAGCGAATTCTCGCTGGCGAAGTGTAGAGATTGGTGCAAACTTTTCGCAGGTTAGTAAATCTGAGCCTATGTATCTGGTTTGGATAGCCCTTGACCTCACACAACACTTTGTTCATGTATTTTAAGTCAACTCCATTTGTTTCCTGCAGCAGCTCTCTCTAAACCTGAACGAAACCTTAAAAACAATCTTTTTGCTCAATTTGCTTCTTTTCTCTCGTACATTCCTGAGGCCATAGACAGGACTTCTGGTTGGTTTAACCTCCATGAGGTGGAAGAGTCGGGTTATTTGTGGGGCTCTCTTAGAATTATTTAGCTGCCCCAGGGTCATGAAAGGTTTCCCGAGTCTGCTGCTTTAGCTTCTGAGATGCGCTGAGCTCGCTCACTGTTTCTGCCTTTACTTGTCCAGGGAACGGAGTTCTTGTTTGAACTTTCCATTAGAGTAAAGAGCAGGACGGATCCACCTGTTTCCTTATCTCTAATAACACACGTCCCTCCTGTTTACCAACATCATTGAAACCATTAGAGGAGGGGGAGCAATAAACATCTTCACAATGCTGCATATTGTAGGCCTTAAAATGACTTCATGGAAACTCCCAATAAACCTGAAAAGGCAAATACACCAAGTGGCTTTATTTGATTTGCAAATGGCGGCGGATTCCTTTCTGGCACAAGGATGCACAAGCCTAAATACAAAGCTTTTTTTACTGCCGTGGCATTAGCGTGACAAGGATCAGCTCCATTTATGAGAACTTATTCCATTTAGAGCAGGGGTCCCCAACCTTTTTTACCCATGAGCCACATTCAAATGCATCTAAAATTGGGGAGCAACACAAGCATAAAAGTCCCTGGGGTGCCAAATAAGGGCTGTGATTGGCTGTTTGTCAACCCCTATGTGGACTGACAGCCTACAGGAGTCTCTGTTTGGCAATACACCTGGTTCTTATGCAACTAAAACTTGCCTCCAAGCCTGGAATTCAAAAATAAGCCTCTGTTTTGAGGTCAATGAGAGCAACATCCATGCGGTTGTTGAGCAACTTGTTGTTCTGGTTGGGGATCACCGATTTAGAGGAACTAGGTTTTAAAATAATTATCCAACTAATGAGCCGAGGTTAGTTTTTTCCCTGCCATTTGTTACCATTTAAACACTAAAAAACAAGTGCAGTTGTGGGCTGCTAATATCCACCAAGTCATTGCAGAGAAAATGACCATTCAATGAAGATACTTGCATCATCAGTGCATGCTCCTTGCACTTCTACATAGTTGTGCTGTAGTTCATTCATTCAAAAACTCATGCACAAGTGACATGGGGGAGCCCAGGAACTGCCGTCACCTCCAAACATGGTGGTAGCTCCAATGTTCCCAAAGCAGCCTGCATTGCCACAGCACCTATAGAATCATGTGCTGATGTTGGTGTTGGTTAAATGTTTTTATTTTTGATATCAGGGCTGTGATTGGCTGTTTGTCAACCCCTATGTGGACTGACAGCCTACAGGAGACTCTGTTTGGCAGTACACCTGGTTTTTATGCAACCACAACTTGCCTCCAAGCCAAGAATTCAAAAATAAGCCTCTGTTTTGAGGTCAATGACAGCAACATCCATGCGGTTGGTGAGCAAAATGTTGTTCTGGTTGGGGATCACTGATTTAGAAGAACTAGGTTTTATAAGAATTATCCCCCTAATGAGACAAGATTCGTTTTCAATCACGTGTGCAGGGAATTGTGGGGTTTGGAGGATGCAGGCTGGGGACAGATGGCTGTTGATACAAAGTAACAGTAGTCAGACAGCTCAGCAAAGTAGTCAGACAGATCAGCAGGAGAGCAGGGGGCTGGGCTTAGGGAACTGTCAGAAACCATTAAAAATCATGAAAAGTCAGCATATTTTTTAAATGATGTATATTGCAAAGTTGCTTTAAATTATGTTTACTTTTCAAAAAGCTCAAGTTATGTTTTTTGTGGAGTTCCCCTTTAATATGGTTTTTATGCTCATTAGAGTTCTGTTATAAATGAATTGGTCTGATCTGGCAACTATGGTTGCAATCCAGATCCCATGTTATCATTCATATAAAAATGGCCTTTTGTCTGTAGCAATAACACAACCCAATATTGTGGGTTCTATAAGTCCTTCTCCCTTACTACAAGAATGGAAACCTGTAAACTGGCAAAGTTCTTCAGCTGTCTTAATCTTCCCTCTACCTCTCTATCAATTTTACTCTAGTTTCCTCTTCCTGTATATTATTAGCCTTTATAATACCTTTTAGTACCTTATAGTACCTAATAGCCTTATAATACAACTATATTCCGCATCACTGTACAAACTTATTTCATACCTCCCAACTGTCCCATTTTCAGAGGGACAGTCCCTCTTTTGACAGCTCAACCCACAGTCCCTCTTTGTACTGGAAAGTCATGTTTTTCTCTGCACTCAACAGGCAGAAAAAGAAACAAAAGTTACTAACTTAATTGGCTTTTGGCAGAGAGCACAGAACAGCCACAGCTGCAGATAAGATACTTTTGTAACAATTCTGACACAAGCAAATAAGTAATTATAACAATATAAGATAACAGGTCCCTTGGGAGAAATTAGACTCACAGCTTAAAGGGCAATTCACCTTCATTAGCAAAACTGTAATAACTGGAAAAAAAACACAGAAATATGTCCAAACTTTCATAACCTGCCAAATTTTGTAAAATGAACATGGTAATTAGGGGGTGTGACCACAAAAATGGCCGCGGTAACTTTTTTGTCCCTCTTTTTATTTCTAAAATGTTGGGAGGTATGTTATTTGTTTCTGCAACACTATTCTGCATTGGTCATAAGTGATCCTTTAAATCTAAATCCCAATATATTTTTTTAAATTTCCAAAATAAATATAATTTCAGTGATGAATACCCAAACTTGTTGAATACCTTCATCAACACGCAATTGTACCACAGATTTAAGAAGCAGTGTCTATGATCTAGTTTTGAGCCCTTGTTCTTTGGCAAAGTAAGAAAAATCCCAGAAGTACTTGCTAATACCAGAAGGACCTCCAATCCCCTTTCTCTCCCCGTGCTGTAAAGCAATAAATTAGAGCCGCTGCTTTATGGCAGGTCTGCCTTATCCTCAAACAAACAGCTTGACTGTCAGGTCCTATTGAATGTGCTGCCAGGGCAAGTGGGGCTACAGGCGGATATATTGCTCAGCCAGCCTGAAACACAAGGAAATCAATTAGAAAAGCAAGAATGAAGTCAATATTCATTGCAGAAGGCAATACCCAGGCCAACAATGAAATGATAATAAGAGGGTTCACTAAGGCGGCATGTTTAATGATACGCTTTTAAAAGAGCTGCTGCCATTACTGAGTATGGATGTGCCTGGCAAACACACAAGGGACATATGGGGGTTCAGCCTTTGGGATTTGGATACCTCCCCAACCATCTGTGCGAGGGGCAGAAAACTCACCAACAAAAATCATCCAGGAATGAACAACTTTTAAGCCTCCTGTTATTAGAGAACAACAACTTCCATCATCCTTTCTAGTAAGTGGCTGCTTGGGAGGTACATGGAGGTTGCTCAGAGCCTCAGCAGAACTAGGAAAAACTTCCCCTAGATGATCTCTATGGTTTCTTTCTGTGTCCCACAAACAATAACAGGTGTGGACAGAGATATCTCTTCATGACAACCATAGAAATAAAGCAAATTATAAAGAAGCCCACCTCTACGGGGTATTGGGCATTTTGGGACACTTTGTAGGTACTTTGGGGTATATTTATCAAAGAGTGAAGTTAATAGTGAAGTTCCACCACTAAAGTGAAATTCCGCCACTCTCCATTCATTTCTATGGGATTTTTATAGGCGTATTTATCAAAGGGTGAACTTTCACTTCACCCATTGCTAAATACGCCTTTCAAAATCCCATAGAAATGAATTGAGAGCTGCGGAATTTCACTCTAGTGGCGGAACTTCACTCTTTGATAAATTTACCCCTTTGTGTTTTACCCTACACGTGTTTCGTTTTGGAACATTACTGGGTGCAATTTTGCACCTATTAGCATGGCTGCAGTTTGCACTTACCCTTTGTAAAAGTGACCCATGACTTTAAAGTCTATGAGCAAGAATATTTAAAGGGGGTGGTTCACCTTCAAACAACTAGTTGTTTTCCGCTGGTTCACAAGAAATAACGACTTTTTCCAATGACTTTCTATTTTCCATGTGTGACCGTTTTTCAAATATTGAAGTGTATTCTGAAGCAGCCCTGGGGGGGGTCGCCGACCCTGTAAACTGTTCTAAATAAGATACTGCTGAGAAATGGATAAACTAAATGTTGCAAAATTGTAACCATTCAGAATCTGCACCTGAATTACTGAGCTGCCAATCTCAAACACCAGAGACAGGGACATTCAACTTTAAACTTTGATTTTGGAAAAACATTAAAAAAAAATAATGGAAAGTAATTGAAAAAAAGTCTTTATTTCTGGGGAACAATCTAAAAACAACTGGATTGGAAAAAGTGTTTAGAAGGTGAAAACCCCTTTAAGTGACTATTAAATGTGGTTACATAGAACTAAACACATCATTCCAGGTGAACCTTAAGGCCCGACTCCCAACCACCCTCAAGACTCATTATTATTATTATACAGTAAAACGTAAAGTTTTATTTTGACTTTCTGTCTTTCAGGAAACAGGCAATTCCTAAAACCTATGCCAACCATTGCCAATGCAGTTGTTTATGCAAATACAGGTATGGGGTCCGTTATCTGGACGCCCGTTATCCATAAAGCTCCGAATTACATGAAGGCCATCTCCGACAAACTCCATTAATTCTAATTTTTAAAATTTCCTTTTTTTCTGTAGTTATAACCTTGCGCTTGTTCCAAACTAAGATATAAGTAACCTTATTGGAGGCAAAACAATCCTGTTGGGTTTATTTAATAATTTAAATAGCAGATGTAAGGTATGGAGATGCAAATTGCAGGAAAACCCCAGCATTCTGGATAACAGGTTCCATACCTGTACATCGAAAATTCAAGTATGGAAAGAGGCCATCAAATAGTAACGCAGTAGCCAAAATGTATATACGGTAAAATTAAAGAAGCTTTTTTAGGACATGCATAAGCCTGATGCATTTCGTGCCTAAAATGGGCACTTACTCATAGGCTGCACAACCTTTAACCAGGAGAGATTGTGTCAGTGGCATAACTAGATGTTACTGGGCCCCACAGCAAATTATTTCTCCAAAATGTCTAGAGCAGGGATCCCCAACCTTTTGAACCCATGAGCAACATTCAGAAGTAAAAGCAGTTGGGAAGCAACACAAGCATGAAAAATGTTCTTGGGGTGCCAAATAAGGTCTGTGATTGGCCATTTGGTAGCCCCTATATGGACTGGCAGCCTACAGGAGACTCTGTTTGAGGCCACTGGGAGCAACATCCAAGACTGTAGAGCAACATGTTACTCACGAGCAACTGGTGGAGGATCATTGGTCTAGAGGTTGACCTGTTTTATCAATATTTATTGAAATTGTATATTAATTAGGGCCTCGCGGGGCCCCTATATCTCCTGGGCCCCCTGCAACTGTAGGATCTGCTTCCTCTGTAGTTACGGCCCTGGATTGTGTTGTGTGATTGCACTGTTGTTAAATTACCCACCTATAGTAAATGCTCTTAAATGAAAGGGGTTTGGTAAGTTCAAAAGAATCTGCTTTTCCTGCTCAGTGATGTCCTTTTATCTTTCATTTCACTTTGACCTCACTCTCCTTCCACCTCTCTCATCCTTACTTGCTTTGTTCCACCCTCCCTTCAAAGGCCCTTGCCTTTATAAAGCCCAGATATTACTGCTGACTTCCCCTAAGGGCCCTTGCACACCACATAGTGGTACTTCTAAATCCATTATGGAGCCTAGTCATCAACTTGCAGCATTTCGTCAATATTTTGTTTAGAGTCTGCAGTCATAAAAATACTTTTTAGGAGGCTGAAAGCTTTAAGAAGGATAATAAATGTTCCAAAAATTGGTGTTAAATTGTATTTTTCACTTTGTTTGTGATTGGTTTACTGGAAACTTTAATGTAGCTTGGGCAAAATCCAACTCAAAAGGTGTTTGCAGAAAAAGTTAAGAAACCAGCTTTACAGTGCAGTACGTGTGTGTGGGCTTGATTATTACATACAATTTATCCATAATTGTTCTCACAGAGGGGGTTATTTGTTTTCAGCTCTGGCACACTAGTCAAGCACACATTGGAGAGAAATAGAGAGACAACATAGTGTGGACCCACGAACAAAACACCAATGGCACTACTGATGCTGTTGAACCAGTTTGGGTTACTAATTAGCTCTTACGGTGCCAATGGTTCAGGCCTATGCAAGACCCTTTGTCAAGCCTTGCAACGGCCCGAAACATTGGCACTTTATGAGCTAACAGTAATGGGCGAATAAATTCGCCATACACAAATTTGCAACGAATTTCCGAGTTTCGCCACAAGCAAATTCATTACCGAAACTGCCAGCAAAAAATCCACAGCATCAAAAATGATTGACATGTGTCAAAATTGGCGCATGCATAAAAATCGTTGTGCTTTAAAATTATTCGGACGCCCATTGACTTTAATGCATTTGGACCAAATAGTCGTGCATTAGTGATGTGCGGGTCGCGATTTCTCCGACCCTCACCCACCCACCACCTGCGCCCCTTCCAGCGCCGCACGAGCCCGACTTCCGGGTTCCTTTTAAAGACCCATGCCGCCCACCAATGACATCACAAAAGGGGTGGGGTGAGCAGGTGCAGCATCTTTAAAAGAAGAACCCAGAAGTCAGAAGCTTGCATTTGAAGGTGGTGGGCTGGCAGAGCAGAAGATCTCAACCCGCACCTGCCAACCGTGAAGGAGTGCGAGGGCAGCCCGGACCCGCCCAAATCGCGGGTAAAAATTAGCGCTCGCATTTCAGTTGACGCAAGTCAAAATTATTTTGATGCCCATCGACTTCAATTAGTTTCACAAATTTTTCGCCGTTTCCCGAATTTTTGCACAGATTCGCCCATCACTATGAGCTAATAAACAACCTACACTGGTTCAACAGCATCAGTAGTGTCATAGTAACATAGTAAGTAAGTTAGGTTGAAAAAAGACACAAGTCCATCAAGTTCAACCTTTTTACTTTTTTTAACCTGCCCATCTGCCAGTTGATCCAGAGGAAGGCAAAATGGTGTTTTGTCAATGGCGTTTTGTTTGTGGAAACTATTTGTGGGCCCTTGGCAGTTTTTAGGCCATACATCTAGAGGCACCTGATACAAAACAGGTATATTCTGGTAGCAGCATTCCATTTTTGTATTGATCTTAGTATAGACCCAACAGCTTCCAAGAAAACACTAGGGCCTCAATCAAGGCTGGTGGATTAGACCCAACACAAACAATCCTGAGAAGACCAACAGAGATTGTGAGAAGAAAGTGGGCCAAAACAGACATAATAAGGGAGTCTGCAACCCAATATGTCCAGCGGAAGGATCCGTTAATATGTTCTGCACTGCTCCCAGGAGTAACCTTCAAGTACACAGGACACTTGTGAGCCATTATGTTGTTAAAGTGATGACCTAAACTTGAAAAAGTTATTTCAGGTGATAATAAAGTATAGAAATGTGCTGCTTTGAGAACTTACCCCATATGTAATAGAAGGCACTAAGTTTGCCCAATCACAGCCAATCAGCAGGAAGCATTTGCTGGTTACCTGTTTAAAAGTCAACATCTTACTGATTACTATGGGTAACTTCTCCTGGGCAAACTTAGTGCTTTATATTACATATGGGGATTAGTATGTAAGTTGGTTTGCAGCCCTTTTAGTGAGGCTTTAACTCATGAGTTTGTTATTCCTGTAATAAAGCTCATTTGATTTACTAAGTAAGTTTTACTTGTCAACCATCCTGTATTGTCCAGGATCCCACAAGGCATAGAAATCAAAGTGTCCCAGGCTACCAGCCTCTGCCTGTACCATATTAGTCGTCAGATCTGTCTTCTACTAGCAGGTAATACAACTACTGTTCTGCCATAAAACTGCCTGAAATCACTCCCAAAACTGTCCTTTAGCAGAAAAAATCAGGTCAACACTGCAACTCTGGGCCTAAACATCCACCTCTATCACTGGAGGTCCTCAGGAGCTCCTGCAACTTGCTGAGGGTGTTCTTGAACATCTGGAGGCCTGCAGTTTGGACATCCGTACCATAGAAAAACCTCTGAGATGTGTAGCAGGAGCCTGAAGACTTTTGCATTTCACATGACTTCATCTGAAAGACATGCATCTGCTCCCAGAATTCCCCATGCTCAGGGAAGCCGGGCTTACTGTCAGGAATTAAATCTTATCCCTAAAGGAAAGACGCATTAGCCATACAAAGGCTTTCCCTTATCTAACGTCAGTGGACTAGGAATGTTTAGGGCTCACTGGAAACATACAAATTACCTGCAACCTCCAAAATACTGAACAGCAAAAGCCCCAAACAGAAGTTATGTGATAGAGGGGGTGAGAAACAAGAGGCACTGGAATGTTGTGTTGGATGAAAGGTGGGCTAGAGACTCTAATAAAGACATATATATGACCTATATGTACCCGCCCTATTTAAATTGACCTAAGCATAAATGTGTTAACGAAGGAAGAAAGTAACGCTAGCGAAAGTTCACTTAGAAATGCTTGCGCTGAAGAATTTTTGCTGGCAAAACTTTGCCGGCGTTCGTCTGGCAAGATGTAACTTCACATTTTGATAAATCAGCTTATGCGCTGCAAATTAACGTCTGACAAATTTGCGCAAAGTGTGGCGGAGCCTTCCGAGGTAAAAGTTCGCCCTTTAGGGAATTTGCCCCATGGTCTTTTTTTTGCAAAATGTACTTTGGTTTTCATACACTACGCTATAAAACATGGAAAAATGAACATTTATTTTAACTTTTATACTTTTATATTAAAATTGTCAATTAAATAATTTTCCTGGCATAAATGAAGCCGTAAGCAGTAAAAAAAGGAACTCTAAATGGGTAACAGGCATAATTAATTGGCTGCATAGGAATGACCCTTTCTTTGTGCTACAGAATGCCGCCTGCACCCCTATTGTTCGGACAGAATGAATGCTTTCCCAGCTGGTCAGTGGCCGGGGAAACTGACAGTTTTTTGCAGATATATTGAAGCCCTGCTTTGTCTTCGTAGGGAATTCTCTGCCATTTATGATCTGGCAAAAGTAGAACAAAGCTGCCATTGCCTGTGTTGTACATAACATTCTTTTGAACAAACATGTTCCAAAGGCACACTGCATTTAAATATAAAAATATATACAGGTCTGTTATCTGGAAACCCATTATCCAGAAAGTTCCAAATTACGGAAAGGCCGTCTCCCATCTACTCCATTTTATCTAAATACTCCAAATTATTAAAAATGATTTCCTTTTTCTGTGTAATAATAAAACAGTACCTTGTACTTCATCCAAACTAAGATATAATTAGTCCTTATTGGAAGCAAAACCAACCTATTTGGGTTTATTTATTGTTTAAAAATATTTATAATAGACTAAATTAAGGAAAGATCCATTATCCGGAAAACCCCAGGTCGCATACCTGTACAAACTTTAACCAGGAGAGATTGTGTTGTGTGATTGCACTGTTGTTATTATTGTAAATTACCCACCTATAGTAAATGTTATTTTATACATATATATATATATATAACCAGGAAAGGTCAATGGCAAAAGGCTACTTCAGACACTCTAAGCGCCCAAAATACCAATGCACACAAAGTAGGCCTTGAATGTAAATGGACTGACCATGATTACCAATAGTTAATTGATAATAGCCTGGAAATTACATGTTTCCACTATGAATTGCCTGACAACTGCTCGGCAAAACATAGTAATGTTGGTTCAGGAAATTTGGTGGTATTTTTTCAAGCTACAAAAAGAAAAACACTGTGCACAAAGAACTTGATATAGCCCCATGTCCCATTACCTTTAAATCTATAGGTGGTCATTATGGGGCCCTTCCATGGGCTACCTGAACTGACATTGGCCAAATGTCGATCGGACAGCCAGTATTCAGTCGTTGGCAGATTGTGAGAGTCACTGGTGGTCTAGTGGGGCGGTCCTTTCGACTGGAGCTGCACTTCCAGGTTTGATACTCGGGATTGACGCTGGCATCTTATACTTCAGAGTGCCATGTGATGTCATCACGCTTGTTGCCGTATTCAGATATTTAAATTTATAGTTCCGGGATGTGTTCCTTGTTCTGACGTCTGTTCTAGACCCTTGCCTGCCCCTGACTTCCGCTAATTCGCTGCCTGTATTGATCCTTGCCTTTTTTCTGACCACTGTCCGGATTCTGGTTTGATACCTTGCTACTGATTGGGATTGACTTCGGCCTGTGACCTTGACTACACCTATGGTTCCTTATTTTGTACAGCACAATCTGGTTTGACTGTGGCCTGTTATACTAACTACGCTCCCAGTTCCTTATTCTGTGCAGCTATGACTGTTGGTACTAGGGATGCACGGAATCCACTTTTTTGGATTCGGCCGAACCCCCGAATCCTTTGCAAAAGATTCGGCCGAATACCGAACCGAATCCGAACCCTAATTTGCATATGCAAATTAGGGATGGGAAGGGGAAAACATTTTTTACTTCCTTGTTTTGTGACAAAAAGTCACGTGATTTCCCTCCCCGCCCCTAATTTACATATGCAGATTAGGATTCGGTTCGGCCGGGCAGAAGGATTCGGCCGAATCCAAATCCTGCTGAAAAAGGCCAAATCCTGGCCGAATCCCGAACCGAATCCTGGATTCGGTGCATCCCTAGTTGGTACTGACTTGGCCTGTTCTTTCTAACTCCCACCCTTCCTGTACACATTTTGGTTCCCTTGTCTGCCCAGAACTCTCTCCTTGGTCCTCTCAAGAACTGACGGCATCCGCGTAGAGGGCTCCTCCAGAAGTGAAAAGAGGCTTTTATAGGCAGAAGTGTGAGCCGGGACCTTCTGGTTTGTTCTGGGTTTGGGATTCTTATGTTATACAGATCTTCAAGCGTAAGTCCAGCGTATGTCCTGCTACAGACAGACAAGGATAAGCAACCTTGTACTTAATGTAGATTTCTCTCTTATCTCTTTTGCTGCCTGAGATTGACGGATCATTTATTTCTGGTACCCTGGGAAAAACAAAAAAACACTTTCTTAATGCTCATAATTAGTGTTTCTCTATCTCTACATGGCTACACTTCTAGTGTGGGAACATAGCTGTGCAACAGATCCAACAATCCTAGTAGGTAACTGCCTGGGTGCTGGTTATAACATAGCATAACAAACCACAAAAGAAAAACCGCACTCCAAGGTCTTGTTTAAAGTGAAAAAAAGTGAAAATTTGTTTCGGCGCACTGACTTGGGCCGTCTTCCTGAAGCATAATAAACATTTACTTGGAAAGGTTTGCTTTAAGGGCACAGACACATGCTCAGATTCAGGGAGATTTAGTTGCCCGGCGATAAACCGCCGTTTCTTCGAGGCGACTAATCTCCCCCGGAACTGCCTCCCACTGACTAGAATCTAAATCGCTGGTGGGAGGCAGTTCGAAAGATTAGTCATCCTGAAGATAAGGAGATTTGGCACTGGGAGACTAATCTACCCGAATCTGAGCGTGTGTCTATGCCTTAAATGTTGAGCTTTTGGGAGTTGTGAAATGAAGCATTTAATTCCATGTCAATGCCTTGATTTTCCCCTGCTAGTTTTACAGGCTGTATGTTATCTTTTGGTCTAGAAAAAAATTGAAAAAAATAAATTTTTAAATCCCTTTGAAGGTTTTCTGCTCAGTGTCACTTAAGCTCCCTAGTCCGTAGGCCATCAAGGTCAAGGTTCTATCAAGAACAGGGTTTCTTAAGTGCAACGTGTGAGACAGTATCTGACACTGTTTACAGATAATGCCCGTCCCTTAGTCACCGCAGGATATAAGTTAAAAGCATTTCTCATTGAGTTCAAAATTGTTAACCTTTAAGGTGATGCTTGGATTTGCTTTATAGAAACCCTGAAGATTTAGTCTGGAACGTAGAACAGTAACGTATAAAAGCTTTTCGCTTTAACCAGTTCTTCATTTGATCCTTTTTACTGTAACTATAACTTTCCACCACACTCCCCGTTGAGCTCCCATGATATTCGTTCAGCTGACAAAATACAGCTGATGTGTACGAATGTGATGGTATGTCTGTAAAACAGGGCCTTGTATAACACGCTGGCTCTTTATAAAGATCATTTGCGGGAGAGGCAATGTGCATTGGATTAACTCCCAAACAATTATGCACTTGCCAGCAAAAAGAAGAAAAAAAATTGGGCAGTTCCGCCAAAAACCTTGTTCATTCTTTGGCAATCATACGGAGAAATTAATGGATTTATAGTTACATACAGTGAACAGAACAAGGCCAGAGCAAACTTATGGCAGGATTTATCTTGGATGAAACAGATGACAAATTTGAATTCACGGGTTCATTTATAATCTTTGTTCTATTTTTATTCTCTAGTGCAAAAACGTGTAAAATGTTTATTTTTATTAATACCACGTTTTTGTTTTGAAATGTGTCCTAAAACAAGCATATATATAAAGTCCAGCCTTACCTACTGATCATTGTGATAATTGCCAGTAATATTGGCTGCACTAGACCACATGGAGTAAGACCGTTGTCAATCATCTTCTGGCTGACTTCATCGCACCAGGACACCGTGGAACACCATGTAGGAAAATGTTCTAATGATTTGAGACTGGTTTCCATCAGCTTTGCTCTCCAGGTCTCGCTACACTGGTTATTGTTAACAAACTGTGAAATTAAATTTGATGTCTTACTATTCCATCGAAGAAGAGAAGCATTGCAAGAGCCAGGCGCCATCCCTTCGATACGTTGGAAGGGATCCTCCAGTTCTTACTCATTAATATAAAGGAGCGGAAAGAGAGGTTGGATGTTATTGCACTGCAGCTGCTTCAGCGTTCATTTTCATCATGTCATGAGCAATGAGACAATACAATATAATAATACAATTATACAGATTGGTGGACTAATCAAAAGTCATTCCACTAGTTTGGGTGGAACTTGTAATGGAACTCTGTAATGTGAAAGAAGGACTTCATTCAATTCTAGTCACCAGATCCCTTTGCTCCTATATCATGTATTTATCCAAATAAAATCTCCTCAAAGGGATACTGTCATGGGAAAAAAAAAAATTTCCAAAATAAATCAGTTAATAGTGCTACTCCGGCAGAATTCTGCACTGAAATCCATTTCTCAAAAGAGCAAACAGATTTTTTTATATTCAATTTTGACATGAGGCTAGACATATTGTCAGTTTCCCAGCTACCCCAAGTCATGTGACTTGTGCTCTGATAAACTTCAATCACTCTTTACTGCTGTACTGCAAGTTGGAGTGATATCACCCCCTCCCTTCCCCCCCCCCAGCAGCCAAACAACAGAACAATGGGAAGCAGCAGCTCCCTAACACAAGATAACAGCTGCCTGGTAGATCTAAGAACAGCACTCAATAGTAAAATCCAGGTCCCACTGAGACACATTCAGTTACATTGAGAAGGAAAAACAGCAGCCTGCCAGAAAGCATTTCTCCCCTAAAGTGCAGGCACAAGTCACATGACCAGGGGCAGCTGGGAAATTGACAAAATGTCTAGCCCCATGTCAGATTTCAAAATTGAATATAAAAAAATCTGTTTGCTCTTTTGAGAAAGGGATTTCAGTGCAGAATTCTGCTGGAGTAGCACTATTAACTGATGCGTTTTGGGAAAAAAAATGTTTTCCGATGACAGGATCTCTTTAAAAACAATTTAGAACACAAGTGACCAAGCTGTTGAACTAAAGTCTCCAGCCCACCTCCTAAAGCAATGCTATACTAGAATCCTGAAACTCCCAATATCTATTGACCTTAAAATACTAAATATTCCCTCAAACTGAACCAAATTATACAAATTCAGGTACTTTTCCAGCTGTATTTGATTCCATTTCTACTTCCAGAACCTCCATTATTTTTTGCCCTAAATGAAAAGATGTAATATCTGTCTTGAAAATTGTTTAACCCGGAAGTCATCACTGGGTAAACTTAGGACAAGGGGTACTGCTATTCTGTGCCTAAATGTCTGAAAATATCTATTATTGCTATTCTATCAATATTGGAGTTGAAAATAGGCTCTACTTTTACACATTAATTAACACAGACAAAATGACTTGCAAAAAAACAAAAATTGTCAAGAATTCTAAAAATAAAACATAAAAAGTCATACTAAATTGTAGGGATGCACCGAATCCACTATTTGTGATTTTGCGGAATCCCTGAATCCTTCATGAAAGATTCGGCCGAATTTCAAACTGAATCCAATCCTAATTTGCATATGCAAATTTGGGCTGGGAAAGGAAAAAGTGGGAACATTTTTTTTTCCTTCCTTGTTTTGTGATTTAAGTAATTTCCCTTTCGACCCCTAATTTACATATGCAATATGGATTCAGATTCAGTTCGGCCAGGCGCAAGGATTTGCTAAATCCAAATCTGCTGAAAAATCCCAAACCAAATCCTGGCTTACATACTAAACTGCAAAGTGTTTGTGACAGAATTGCATAAAATATAGTTTGGGAAACATGATAAATAGTGATGGGCGAATTTGCGCCGTTTTTGCGAATCTCGCGCGAATTTCGTGAAATGGTGAAAAATTCGCGAAACGGCGCCGGCATCTAGTTTTTGACGCCGGCGTCCGTTTTTTTAAATTTATTCGCTGGCGGCGAATCGCGCAAATTCGCCGCGAATTCGCGCCTGGCGAATAAATTCGCCCATCACTAATGATAAACAGACATGAAATAAACATTATGGGGGAAATTTGCTAAAGGGCGAAATAGCTAAGGCTGATGTCATTTCAGCACTTCGCCGATTTACTAACGGTAGCTGGCGTAATTTCAACAAGGAGATAGACTCTGGCACAACATTGCACTCTAACACCAGGCGAATTTTCGGTCTGGCAAGAGAGCGTTACTACGCAAATTGACCACGTTTTTTATTTTATTGAACGTTACCTCTTTTGCCAGACTTGCCTTCGCCGCCTCAGACCAGGCGAAGTGCAATAGAGTAGATAGGATTTCCTCAAAAAAAAGTTGAACATTTTTCCAGTCCCAAAAAACGCTGGCGTTTTTTCCTATTAAAAAAGTGATAGACTGAAAAAGATCGTAAATTTCTTTTTGGGGGTACCCTCCTTCCCCCCTACATTTGCTAACATACGGCACCTAAACTATACTGTGGGCTCATGTGTAGGGCATTATAAGAACTTTATATAATTTTATTAAGGTTCCCTGGCCTTGTGTAATGTAATGTATTTGCTGCAACATATACGTCCATTGTACTTTAACTGCACGCCGTATGCTAATTAGCCAACGCTGAGCGTAACTTCGAACTGTTGAGCGTAATTTCGCCAGCGTTCGGTACCTTGTGTGCAACTTTGGATCTTTGTGAATTAGCGTTGTCAGGGCGAATTAACGCCTGGCGAAGTGATGCGATGTGCGCAAAGCCATCGCTGCCGAATTTTCGCCGCTTAGTGAATTTGCCCCATGAGAGACAGTCTTTCCATAATTCAGAGCTTGTGCTTTTATATGGTCGTGGGACTCCTCGGTGACTTATAATATGCTTATAATACACAAAAGCCATGAATATCCTCTAAATGATATCCTTATAAACGGTGAGTTCTGATGTCATCAGTTATAAACGGTGAGTTCTGATGTCATGTCACATGACTCACTGAAATTTGTGTATTATAATAAATAAAGTACCCCGAGTTGCAAAATATGAGGATATTAGAAGTAACCTTGGAGTTCCATGACCTGTATAAAAACACTCGGCCTTCGGCCTCGTACTTTTATATGGTCATGAAACTCCTCGTAACTTATAATATCCTTATATTTTACAAAAGGGGGTACTTTATTCACTATATATATAGCAGGATTATTATATAAGGAAACATAAGAGATAACTGAAAAAAACTGAGCAACAATCATGTGACTGGAAGAAAGTAAACATCCCTGTTTTATTCTCTCTTATATTTCATAATTGATATTTATATACTGTTGTTTGCTAAAATGTGCATGAATTTAACATACAACCATCAAACCCCTCCTGGATGAAAAACAACCCACAACAGCCACTGATTTCCTTCCAGCAATCTCAGAGCTCTATCACATTCTTGCCTTGTTGTTTTAAGATTTGAGTTTCTCTTGAAAGCAGCTAATAATAACGATGTCCACAGCTGAGCATGGGAACATTGTGGAATAATGTGCAGAGCGTATTCAGCATGATTTATTGGCCAGATATTATCACCAAAAGAGGCAAGGCTTGGTTATAATCCCTGTTATATCACTAATGTCTGACCAGAAATCCGGTCATTATAACCACAGATGGATACAGAACATTGTGATACTAAGAGACAATTGTGTCATGTGCGATAAAAAAAAAAAACATTGGTAGTATTAGGACAAAACTGAAGCGAATAAAGCTTATCTTGGTGATACAAATTATAATCTTATAATAGCCTAAAGGCCTCGGTTATGAAATAAGCATAAATGGCGACACAACCAGGGTCGGACTGGGGGGCACCCCTCCTGACGCCGTGCATGCGCAAAACGGCGCTGCGTGGCGCCACAAATTGTTTTTGTTTTTTAGGGCCAGGAGATCGGGAGAGGGGTCTGGCTCGGCAGGGGCCCACCGGGTTTTTTCCCGGGCTCCCGTCGGGCCAGTCCGACCCTGCCGACAACACAGTTTTTTTTCCCCAGAATTCCACCATAATAGAATTTGTCTTAAGGTGGCCATAGACGTTACAATTACAATCTTTCTTGGAAAAGATCTTTCCAAGAAATATTGTTCGTTTCAATACACACGTGTAGAGCTAAATCATCAGATATAAATATAGAAACAATGTAATTCTACCTGTATCTGACGATTCAGCACTAACAATGGCCGATGTTTGGGAGCCTTCAAAATTTTCCGTCCAGCCTGATCAATGAGCCGACCGATATCCAAGTCTTCTGCCGGTCGGATCTTTTTTCACCATACACGCACCGAATATCGAACCATATTATATGTGCGTCTATGACCACCATTGAGCTGGCCATCGATATGCAGATTTTATCCTTGTAACGGACGAAGGATCGGACGTCGCAATCTCCCAAACTGCCACTAACCATTCAGATGAAATAAAGTAGTAAAAGAACAAATCAGACAACGTTCTGCCTGCGACAGCAATTGTATGAAAGTTACGTCCGACAAATAGTAATGACAGTTTCCCATTGATACCGTCAATACTGTCAATACATACTGAGATATTATCCTTAGCCGGCAGATTGACTAGTATAAAAAATGTAGGGACGATTCATACACGATCTGTAAATCAAACGAAAGATCGATTCGTACATTCGTATTTGTTTATCTTTGTGTCTATGGCCAGCTCTAGTCAAGTTGTCCCTGAATAGTGACAGACAGTATAATTAAAGGGGAACGCCGCACAAACATAACTTACGTTTTTGGAAAAGTAAACATAATTTCAAGCAACTTTGCAATATACTTCAATTAAAAAATATGCAGACTTTTCATGATTTTTAATGGACAGTTCCCTAAGCCTAGCCCCCTGCTCTCCTGCTGATCTGTCTGACTACTTTGCTGAGCTGTCTGACTACTGTTACTTTGTATCAACAGCCATCTGTCCTCAGCCTGCATCCTCCAAACCTAGCTATCAGTTATTTTAATCTGATCCAGGTACACGCTGGGACTTTTTTGTCTGGATCAGATTAAAATAATTGATAGCTACAAAGAGACACTTGTAACAGTGCACTACCACTTTAAACATGGACTAAATGGTTTCTTAATTAACACTTGTTAACCTTTATGATGGGTGGGGGCGGGGTAACACATCCCTTGTGGTTATTTATTTGCTTTGTATTGCACCTGTATCTCACACTTGAGAAAGGGCCTGTGACACCCGAAACATGTCGTGTGGATAGCAATAAAATTGCCCATTGGTAGTTATCCTGCATATTGTCCTTTTGTCCTCCATTTTGAATTTATACATTGGTTTCTGTGTTATGTGGCCTCATTATCAAATTTTGGTTTGGAAGCCGGAGTTCCCCGTTAATAATGTTCACTAGATGACAGTGACATGCATGGAGCAACATGTTAAGCGGGGGTCCCAAACCCTTTTATACCCCTGAGTCACATTCAAATGTAAAAAGTGTTGGGGAGTAACATAAGTATGAAAATAGTTCCTGGGGTGCCAAATAAGGGCTGTGATTGGCTACTTGGAAGCCCCTATGTGGACTGACAGCCTACAGGAGGCTCTGTTTGGTAATAAACCTGGTGTTTGTGCAACCAAAACTTGCCTCCAAGCCTGGAATTAAAAAATAATCACCTGCTTTGGGAGCAACATCCAAGAGGTTGTGGAGCAATATGTTACTCACAAGCCACAGGTTTGGGATCACTGTGCTAAGGGAACCCTGGAATTAATAACTTTTCAAGGAAGTTATTAATTCCAGGGGTTCCTTGCATCTATTGGTCCAGTATTCCCTGCTATTGTACCGCGTTCATTAAATTGGGCTGATTGGCACTAGTAGCACGTATAGGCCCCCTACCAGTGGTGCTAAGGCATTTAGGCATGATGTTTTATTTCAGTTTTTATTTCACAAGTTATAGCCCAGTATAAATATACTCAACATTAGATTAAAAAAGATCACAAGAGACAATCAGTTTCCATTTTGTCTAGAAATGTTGCTTATATGTATTACCCTGCTTCCATGACAGGCTGGTACTATATTAGGCCCTTTTTTCCTCAAGCATGGTTTTTCTCTTGGAACACTAGTTTGTTTAAGAAAAAAAAGGTGGCCATAGACATAACAATTACGATCTTTCATGGAAAAGATGTTTCCAAGAAAGATCGTTGGTTTCAATACACACGTGTAGAGCTGAATGGTCAGATATAAATATAGAAACAATAGAATTCTACCTGTATCTGACGATTCAACACTAACAATGGGCGATGTTCTGGTGCCTTCAAAGGCGCCCGATCAAAATAGTCTTCTGCCGACATCGGTTGGCTCTTTTCCCACCATACACGCAACGAATATCGTACGAAAATTTGTTTCTTACAATATTATCTGTGCGTCTATGGCCACCTTAAGGGACAAGAGTCATGGTCATGTTTTTGGTGGGGAAAAAAGGTGCAGACAAGCGAGAATCCCATTGTTTTGTTTGTTTTCAATGAGACTCAATATCTCATCCATTTTTTAATTATTCATTATTTCAGGTTCTGAAGAATATTCTGGATTATAGTCATGTTCTATTTTTTTCGCCTCAAGTAGTGGGACAAAGTCAAACTCATCATTGGAGGCATATTTATCACAATGTGAATCTGTGAATTTTCAATTTCATCTGAAAAAAAAATCAAAAACTCGCCAAACTCAAATCTCGAAAACTCTTTTGATTAGAAACATGAAAAAAAGCTTGAATGCAGTCAAATTCTAATAATCATTTTCAACGAGTCTACCAACTTTCCAGAGAACTTTTAAAAAAACTCTAACTGGAAAAAATGTTTTCATCTTGCCCGGGACAGCTCCCATTGACTTCTACGTGAACTTACAATTTTTTATATGCTGAATTTTTACATTTCGGTGGTTGGAAGTTTTGCGCTTATCAAATTTCAAACATTAGAGTTTTGGGAATTCAAAGTTTTAGTGCAAAAAAACCCTCAAATCTCAGTAAAAAGGTTGATGTTGATTCATCTGCTCCTAAATGTTGACTCTTGATCTTCTGGCTCAAATTGACTCCATGTGATATTACTGATCTCAGAATCCAGGTTTTTTTGCTTCGTCAACATAGTTTATGATAATTTCCTCAAAAACATGCAGAAGATAAACCATAGTCCTGAAGAAACACATTTACTTTACATTTAAGCAGCATCAGAACTTCGAAAGGCAATAGAAAAAAAGGTCATCAAATAAACTGAGATCTTTCCAACATCAACTTTTTGTGTTTCCAAATGAACTGGGTGTGAAGGAAAAACAAGTCTCTTTCTTCTCTTTGGCACCATAAAACTTGTTCTTCGTAAGAGGAAAAGAGGGATATTCAGGATTATACCTATAGTAGTAATGCTTTGAAACTGAGAGATTGTAAATGGCATTCTGGGGATGTTTAAAGACATTTTACTGCACATAACAGTATTATTTGTGAATCTTTATTCTTTTCATCAGCATAGTTCCATATTGTAAGATTGCAGTTCACCTTCAAATACCCAGTAATTAACTTACACAACAGCCGCTATTAGTGCTGCACACACTACAAAGTGAAGGAAGTGGCAGAGTACAGGTAGCATTTATCCTGGCTTGTAGCCAGTTGTACACAAGAAAAGATTCCCATGTGAATGGCTCCCACTTTTAGAAATGACCATTAAGGCCAGTTGCAACTAATTTATTAAAAATACTAACCCTATGCAATAGTTTGCTAATATAATTTGTGCTGAAGGAGGTGTCAAAAAGAACAATTTATTTAGAATGATAAAAAATAAATTATTTTAGGAAATAACAATAATAGGGAGAGATGGTGTCTATAGTAACAGTGGGATAATTGTCTCTGGGAAGGGAGTGTGACTGTGGGATAGCAGGTATAGTAGGGAGAGATGGTGTCTATAGTAACAGTGGGATAATAGTCTCTGGGAAGGGAGTGTGACTGTGGGATAGCAGGTATAGTAGGGAGAGATGGTGTCTATAATAACAGTGGATAATAGTCTCTGGGAAGGGAGTGTGACTGTGGGATAGTAGGTATAGTAGGGAGAGATGGTGCCTATAGTAACAGTGGATAATAGTCTCTGGGAAGGGAGTGTGACTGTGGGATAGCAGGTATAGTAGGGAGAGATGGTGTCTATAGTAACAGTGGATAATAGTCTCTGGGAAGGGAGTGTGACTGTGGGATAGCAGGTATAGTAGGGAGAGATGGTGTCTATAGTAACAGTGGGATAATAGTCTCTGGGAAGGGAGTGTGACTGTGGGATAGCAGGTATAGTAGGGAGAGATGGTGCCTATAGTAACAGTGGGATAATAGTCTCTGGGAAGGGAGTGTGACTGTGGGATAGCAGGTATAGTAGGGAGAGATGGTGCCTATAGTAACAGTGGATAATAGTCTCTGGGAAGAGAGTGTGACTGTGGGATAGCAGGTATAGTAGGGAGAGATGGTGTCTATAGTAACAGTGGATAATAGTCTCTGGGAAGGGAGTGTGACTGTGGGATAGCAGGTATAGTAGGGAGAGATGGTGCCTATAGTAACAGTGGATAATAGTCTCTGGGAAGGGAGTGTGACTGTGGGATAGCAGGTATAGTAGGGAGAGATGGTGTCTATAGTAACAGTGGGATAATAGTCTCTGGGAAGGGAGTGTGACTGTGGGATAGCAGGTATAGTAGGTAGAGATGGTGCCTATAGTAACAGTGGATAATAGTCTCTGGGAAGGGGGTGTGACTGTGGGATAGCAGGTATAGTAGGGAGAGATGGTGCCTATAGTAACAGTGGATAATAGTCTCTGGGAAGGGAGTGTGACTGTGGGATAGCAGGTATAGTAGGGAGAGATGGTGTCTATAGTAACAGTGGATAATAGTCTCTGGGAAGGGAGTGTGACTGTGGGATAGCAGGTATAGTAGGGAGAGATGGTGTCTATAGTAACAGTGGATAATAGTCTCTGGGAAGGGAGTGTGACTGTGGGATAGCAGGTATAGTAGGGAGAGATGGTGTCTATAATAACAGTGGATAATAGTCTCTGGGAAGGGAGTGTGACTGTGGGATAGCAGGTATAGTAGGGAGAGATGGTGTCTATAGTAACAGTGGGATAATAGTCTCTGGGAAGGGAGTGTGACTGTGGGATAGCAGGTATAGTAGGGAGAGATGGTGTCTATAATAACAGTGGATAATAGTCTCTGGGAAGGGAGTGTGACTGTGGGATAGCAGGTATAGTAGGGAGAGATGGTGTCTATAGTAACAGTGGGATAATAGTCTCTGGGAAGGGAGTGTGACTGTGGGATAGCAGGTATAGTAGGGAGAGATGGTGTCTATAATAACAGTGGATAATAGTCTCTGGGAAGGGAGTGTGACTGTGGGATAGTAGGTATAGTAGGGAGAGATGGTGTCTATAGTAACAGTGGGATAATAGTCTCTGGGAAGGGAGTGTGACTGTGGGATAGCAGGTATAGTAGGGAGAGATGGTGCCTATAGTAACAGTGGATAATAGTCTCTGGGAAGGGAGTGTGACTGTGGGATAGCAGGTATAGTAGGGAGAGATGGTGTCTATAGTAACAGTGGGATAATAGTCTCTGGGAAGGGAGTGTGACTGTGGGATAGCAGGTATAGTAGGGAGAGATGGTGTCTATAATAACAGTGGATAATAGTCTCTGGGAAGGGAGTGTGACTGTGGGATAGCAGGTATAGTAGGGAGAGATGGTGTCTATAGTAACAGTGGGATAATAGTCTCTGGGAAGGGAGTGTGACTGTGGGATAGCAGGTATAGTAGGGAGAGATGGTGTCTATAATAACAGTGGATAATAGTCTCTGGGAAGGGAGTGTGACTGTGGGATAGCAGGTATAGTAGGGAGAGATGGTGTCTATAGTAACAGTGGGATAATAGTCTCTGGGAAGGGAGTGTGACTGTGGGATAGCAGGTATAGTAGGGAGAGATGGTGTCTATAATAACAGTGGATAATAGTCTCTGGGAAGGGAGTGTGACTGTGGGATAGTAGGTATAGTAGGGAGAGATGGTGTCTATAGTAACAGTGGGATAATAGTCTCTGGGAAGGGAGTGTGACTGTGGGATAGCAGGTATAGTAGGGAGAGATGGTGCCTATAGTAACAGTGGATAATAGTCTCTGGGAAGGGAGTGTGACTGTGGGATAGCAGGTATAGTAGGGAGAGATGGTGTCTATAGTAACAGTGGGATAATAGTCTCTGGGAAGGGAGTGTGACTGTGGGATAGCAGGTATAGTAGGGAGAGATGGTGCCTATAGTAACAGTGGGATAATAGTCTCTGGGAAGGGAGTGTGACTGTGGGATAGCAGGTATAGTAGGGAGAGATGGTGCCTATAGTAACAGTGGATAATAGTCTCTGGGAAGAGAGTGTGACTGTGGGATAGCAGGTATAGTAGGGAGAGATGGTGTCTATAGTAACAGTGGATAATAGTCTCTGGGAAGGGAGTGTGACTGTGGGATAGCAGGTATAGTAGGGAGAGATGGTGCCTATAGTAACAGTGGGATAATAGTCTCTGGGAAGGGAGTGTGACTGTGGGATAGCAGGTATAGTAGGGAGAGATGGTGTCTATAGTAACAGTGGATAATAGTCTCTGGGAAGGGAGTGTGACTGTGGGATAGCAGGTATAGTAGGGAGAGATGGTGTCTATAGTAACAGTGGATAATAGTCTCTGGGAAGGGAGTGTTGCTTTTGAATCGCAGGATAGTTGGGTGAGGTGATGTATCTTGTAGCAGTGGGATAATAGCCTCTGGGAAAGAGCGGTGGAAAAAAAAGATTTCCTACAATAGTCAAACAAAGAGTTAAAAAGCAGT
Source organism: Xenopus laevis (assembly GCF_017654675.1). Lineage (NCBI taxonomy): Eukaryota > Metazoa > Chordata > Amphibia > Anura > Pipidae > Xenopus > Xenopus laevis. The sequence continues at coordinate 5,731,302 of NC_054380.1, forward strand.
TTTCAAGAATTGGTAACAGGCAAATTACTGCAGGTAGCCCAGTCACTTAATATTTGCTGAAAATGTATATATTTGTCTGTATTTGTATAGATAATTCTTATTCGGATAAAGGATACAACATCCTGTTTGATTTCAGGGCATCATCATGAGTGAACATCTGACAATCTGGCAGGTTTCTGTAGACAACGATTAAAGAAAAATAAACATGTCAATGGGCTATTGTACAGTATCCTCTGCTTCTTACTCAGCTGTGGGGAAAAGCCTAGTGTTGAGTATTTTTTGAGTAAGAATCATGCCCACCCAAAATGTTAAAATGTAAAAGTAGTTACATAGCTTGGGGCATCAGGGTCCTTTCATCCCATGACAACAACCCCTTCAGATGCTCCAAGTGATAACACGGGGACACCCCAATCAAATGAACCATTGCAACCAATCAGGGATGTCCTACCATTATTCTGTCTGAAGTAGACTGATCAATCCTAACTGCTGATTGGTTGCTGATGGAGATCATTGCTACTGGCACCATGTGACAATCTGGTTTATAGTTACAAAAAAACCCCAACCAAGACTGAGTTGACTTTGTATTTCAAGTGTCACTGGAAAGGTCCAGTAAAGAAGTTCATCAATTACCATTATCAGTCGAGATAAAACCGCAAATTCTTGATTTGATACCCAGTTGCAGCTCAACCATATTTTCTAATCTATCATCTATCTATATATATATTAATTTTTGTAATGCCCCATTTGTCTTTTTGGGTTGCTATTTGAAATCAGTGACCAATAACGTCTGAAATTGTGAGTTTTTCTCCAGGAAAGTAATAACTGAATAATTATTAAAAATTCAAACCATTTATTAGGACATACAGATGAAAGCCTGATGCATTTCGTTCCTATTGGGGCACTTACTCATAGGCATTAACTCACAGCCTATGAGTAACTGTCCCAATAGGCATAAAACGCATCAAGCTTTCATCTCTATGTCCTAATAAATGGTTTGAATTTTTAAACATTTTTTGGTTATTATTTTCCTAGACAAAAACTCACAACTTCAGCTGAAAAAAGTTCGAATTTCGAATTGTCGAATATGGCTACTTCGACCATCGAATGGGCTACTTCGACCTTCGACTACGACCTTCGACTTCAAATCGAACGATTCGAACTAAAAATCGTTCGACTATTCGACCATTCGATAGTCGAAGTACTGTCTCTTTAAAAAATTCTTCGACCCCCTAGTTCACCACCTAAAACCTACCGAGGCCAATGGTAGCTTATGGGGAAGGTCCCCATAGGCTTCCTAACAATTTCCTGATCGAAGGAATATCCTTCGATCGATGGATTAAAATCCTTCGAATCGTTCGATTCGAAGGATTTAATCGTTCGATCGAACGATTATTCCTTCGATCGTTCAGTCGTAGAAATAGCGCAAAATCCTTCGACTTCGATATTTGAAGTCGAAGCATTTTACTTCGACGGTTGTATATCGAGGGTTAATTAACCCTCGATATTCGACCCTAGGTAAATGTTCCCCATAGTATAGGATTTGGGACTACTGTTTTTATTTAACCATAAGACAACACAATAGGAGGCCTAATGAAAGATAAGGCAAGTTTAAAGGGATTCTGTCACTGGAAAATATGTTTTGTTTTTTTTCAAAATGCATCAGCTAATAGTGTTACTTCAGCAGAATTCGGCACTGTAATCTGTGCAAACTTTTTTTATATTTTTTAATTTAACATCTGAAATGTTGTTAGTTTCCCAGGTGCCCTCAGTCAAATTTCAGTTTATCTGCTTTTGCTAGTAAGAGTGATATCTCCCCCCACCCCCACAACAGAACTATGGGAAGGTAATCAAACAACAGCTCCCTGACACAAGATTAACAGTTCACTGGTAGATATGAGACTAAAACTCAATAGTAAAAATTCAAGTCCCACTATGACTCCCCCAGTTACATAGAGTAGAAGAAACAATAGCTTCTCCGAAAGCAGTCCCATTGGGAAGTACTGGCTCTTTCTGAAATCACAGGATCAGGCACAATGACCTTAGATGACTGCCTACACACCAACATTACAAATTAAAAAATACACTTGTTAGTTCAGGAATAAAATTTGATATGGTAGAGTGAATTATTTGTAATGTAAACAGTGTCATTTGTAAATAAATAATTAAACAAAACAAGCTGATGATTTAATAAAAGCTAAGGAACACAAAAAGAGGAAAATAATTATACATTCAGCTCTTACTGCTTCCGTTAGACAAATAAGAAGGGATATTGCTAAATAATAATAATTGTCCTTTAGACAAATGCTGCTAAATCCCAGTTCATGAAGTCTGACTGTACGTGGTCATGGATTCTCTTTATCAAAGGCAGGAAAGTATTCAGTCGAATGACTCACTATACAAAGAATTCCAACTCCATTGCTGAAAGTGCCTCTTTGTGCCCCTCTCGGTCCATGCAGGTGAGCGATGAAACAGCTTCCTTTATATGTTACTAACGTTTGCTCACAGATTAACTTTTCTGTTCCTGTCAGTGGATGGAAGTTCAAATATAAGAACACTGATAAACGCTGCAGAAACATAAGGGCTGCATTCATCAGTCATTTCATTGTCAAAAAGCAGGATGTTAATGAAAACCATAGATTCCAAGAGATTCCGTATTAACAGAATTCGCATTTATTTGATCCGAATATTTAGGGCAGAGACACATGTGGAGATTCGGGGAGAGTAGTCGCCCGTCAACAGATCGCCTTTTCTTCGAGCGACTAATCTCCCCAAACTGCCTTCCCGCTGGCTAGAATTGAAATCACTGGTGGGATGGCACTCGTAGAAATTTGTTTATCAAAGTCACCCGAAGTTGCCTCACGAGGAAAGTTTGGGCGACTTCAGAAAATGAAGCTCTCCAAGTGCCATCTCACCGGCAATTTACATTCTAGCCAGCGGGAAGGCAGTCTGGGGAGATTAGTCGCCCGAAGAAGAGGCGATTTGCCGATGGGCGACTAAATCGCCTCTTCTTCTGGCGAATAATCTCCCCGAACTGCCTTCCCGCCGGCTAGAATGTAAATCGCCTGTGAGATGGCACTTGGAGTGCTTCCTTTTCCGAAGTCGCCCAAACTTTCCTCGTGAGGCAACTTCGGATGACTTTGGAAAACAAATCGCTACGAGTGCCACCCCACCTGCAATTTCAATTCTAGCTGGCGGGAAGGCAGTTCAGGGAGATTAGTCGCCCGAAGAAGAGGCGATTTAGTCGCCCATCGGCAAATCGCCTCTTCTTCGGGCGACTAATCTCCCCAGACTGCCTTCCCGCTGGCTAGAATGTAAATTGCCGGTGAGATGGCACTCAGAGTGCTTCCTTTTCTGAAGTCACCCAAACTTTCCTCGTGAGGCAATTTCGGGTGACTTTGGAAAACAAAGCGCTACGAGTGCCATCTCACAGTGATTTCAATTCTAGCCAGCGGGAAGGCAGTTTGGGGAGATTAGTCGCCTGATGAAGAGGCGATCTGTTGACGGGCGACTACTCTCCCTGAATCTCAACATGTGTCTCTGCCGTAAATATGCGGATCAAATAAATGCAAATAGTCGCCTGAAGAAGAGGCGATTTGTCACATTAGTTTTAATGTCCCACAGAGTTGATTGTGTAGTGAATAATGTACCTTCTGTTGTAAAAAATCCTGATTTTCGGAGGAGTTCCTTGAGTATAGGCATAAGGCCGTAGAGGCCCTTTATTTAATGCAATGAAAAAAACCCAAAGCCAAGTTTTCATAATTATATTACAAATGCTTATTAAATATATCCACGCAATGAAAAATGAAGCTTGTTAACCTCATTTAAGTCTGTTGCAGTTATTGGCTGTGAACTTTATAAGTGCTGAAAGAGAGATAAAAAGTATCATGTGCAATTAATGGGATATTAATATCCCTATTCAGAATTGCTGCTTTGTGTCTGGGTATAACTGAGATAGCAATTAGGTTGGGGTGGCTCAATGTGTTGCCCCAAACAACATTGGCAGCATCAGACCCCTATCATCTAGCAGTGGGTGGGCTTCTGAATGACAACAACATTGTCCACTGTCTGCTAAAGCTTTCTCTCTCTCTCTCTCTTTCTCTCTCGCTCTCTCTCTCTCTCTGCTACAACAAACCAGATACGACCCCAGAAGCAACTGGCTGGGTCACCCAGTAGGCCTCCAAATGCAGTCCTATGATAATTGCTATCTCTACTTCAAAGTAAAGTGGGTGACAGTATCCCTTTAAGGCATTCTATTATTAGTCCCCCTGTGAACATTTTGGGTTACTTTCCTCTTCAGAAGTCAGATTCCTAAGCATGTACTAACAAGGTTCTCCATTTAGATGAGTATCTGTCAACCCCCATATGGCGTTTGTGTGACTTTCCCAGAATCCAATACAGGCAGAGGAAGGTTTTGATCTACTGGTTTATCCAGGGGGTCCCCAACCTTTTTATCTATGAGCAACATTTACAGTAAATGTATTTTTAAAAGGTAAAACTCCTTTATTGTTGATGGGCAAGAACTAGGGATTCATACGTTCCAAAGAAAGCCAAGCAGTCCAATCAATTGAATTATTGACTGTGAGCATTAATACTAGCACATCCCTAGAGACACTAGCCAGAAGTAAGAATAAACAAGGCCAATAAAACTAGCCATTGGTGTAATAGTAGTAGGTAGTAGGGGCCTGCTGGAGCCGCTATAAGTTTTATTGCAGGTGGCAGAGCAGGGGGAGATTTTTGCAGTGCGCACATCGTACGTTTGGTGCACATCTTGCAGCATGGTCCGCCGTTGCATAGTTACTGCACTGAGACTAGCATTTGTATCTCTGTATACTCTTTGGGGGTTATTTACTAAAGTCTGGTCAGGCTTTTTGGTGCAAAACTTGAATGTTTTGGGGTTTTTTTAATACTCAAATTTTCAGGATTTATTAAAGTCTGATGCTGCAAAATGTCTAAATCGATAAAAAAACCCATCACTTTAGCCCTGCTGAGGTTGTATATAAGTAAAGGGGAGAGGTCCCTATCCTATTTGGAAGTTTCTGTGGTCTTTGTTGGAATTATCCTTAAAATCTGGATTTTTTGGGAAAAAGCCCGGAAAAATCGAGCGACTGGAAAAACCTCAGAAAGAATTGGTTTTTGCTCAATTTTATCGAGTTTTCTCCCGATCTGATTATATCTTGCTTTTTTAATAATAAATACGGTCATATTGTGGATTCTAATTTGGTCTGACTTTTTTTATTGTAAAAAATCTGAAAAATTCAGATTTTGATAAATAACCCCCTTAATATAGAGTACATGTTTCTTGTGAACTGACCATGCTCCAGTCATATGTCCTTCTTACCTTATCACTGGGTCAGTCCTCCTCTACAGGCATCGCTGTAGCTTTTGGGGACAACCATATACACCTGTATATCCAGTGATACATTCATATTATATTATATTATATTTTCCTTCAAAATTCAGATAGGATATGTATAATACAGGGGAGTGATGCTACAAAACCTGTTTTGCACTAGAGGTTCCCTAACTCATGTGTTTCACTGTTCTTACAGCTATTATTATCATATGACGATGTTGAGAGATTCAGTTTGTCTTCAGGGGCAATTATTACAATTATGAATTATTTATCAAGCGCAAACATATATCTAAGTGCTGAAATGTTTTGGGGAAAGAATGACAAAGGGAATAATAGAAAGATACAAACTGCTAAATTGGTTGTGAGTAACATCTACTAGGAACCATGAGATTATGTGTTGTAACTACTAGGGGTGTGGGTCCAAACCCCCTATAGGGGCCTGCTGGAGCCGCTACAAGTTTTATTGCGGGAGGCAGAGCAGGGGGAGTTTTTTGCAGTGCGCACGTCATACGTTGGGGCCCAGTGGGGTACCCGGGTGCATATCTTGCACCAAGGTCGGCCGTTGCATAGTTACTCCACTGAGACTAGCATCTGTATCCTAGCATATTTTGTAGGATTCATATTCAACTGAATTATAAATGGTCAGTCAAACCAAAACACATGGGGGCAGATTCACTAACTGGCGAAAAGTCGCTAGTGTCCGCTTTACACCCATCGCTACACTTCGCCAGATGAAAATTCGCTCAGACAACGCTAATTCACTAAAATGGGGAGTTTCGTCATGGGCGCCTAATGCTGGTGACTTTTCGCTATCGTTACTTCGGCAATGCAAGCAATTTAAAGTGAAGATGCGCTAGCGTTCATTTCTGCTTAGCGCAAATTCGCTAGAGGTCTTACGCTCAGGTAAATTTGCATACGGCGGAAAATTTAAAGTTGAATGGATGTCTTTATGTTATATGTTGCAGCAAATACTTTACATTTCCACTGTTAATTACACATGTCCAGGGAACCTTAATAAAGACAATACAGTTAATATAATGCCCTACACGAGCCCACTGTATAGTTAATGTTCTATATGTTAGAAAATGTATGGGGAAAACCGATTACCCAAAAAAAACCAACACGGATTCTCCACAGGCTTAGAATGCGCTGCCCCACTGCTCCTCTTCTGTTGTGCTGCAGGCACAAAATGCGAAATCCTGCATTTTGCATAAAAATTTGCCACGTCTGCCTGCACCTGAGCGGAGGTAATGAATGCAGGCAGCACAGTGGAAGAGGCGCAGCCGGGTATTGGGTCCGAGTTTCTCCTCAGGCTGAGATCAGTGACTTATGGCATGTTAGAGAACTCCAGTCTTGTGTGGATAGAGTTGTGACTATAGAAAACTAGTATGATTGTGAAGGTCCAGGTCTGTAGAAATAAGTGAAATCAACTGGACTTGCTTTTCTTGAAAGATATTTCACTAGTCATCCAACTAGCCTTCTCAATTCTGAAATTCTAAAATGCCTTTAAGAAAAAAACACAGCAAGTCCAGTTGATTTGACTTATTTCTACTGTAACCCCTTTTTGGCCACCCCCCAGCGCATACATCATACCATTTATTACCAATTACAGGTCCTGAATCCCCTTTGCTAGGTGTAAGGGTACTGGGAAAACTCTTCTCTGGCAGTGCCTCCACCTAATGGGATCGATGAATACACCTGCGGGTGGCCCCATTAGGAAAACATTCAATACACACACTTGATTTATAAGAATATCAACTTTATACAAGGAAGTGCAGATTAAATAAACTGTAAAAGTACACATATGTATGTAAAAGCATGACCCAATACCCTGGTGAACCTGCGCCAGTCCTATCCTGGTAATTCCCTACCAGGCAAAGTCCCGTACTACTACTTTGGTGACAAAGAGTCTCTGTCCCTTTTCCCAACAAGAGCACAAATGGTCCCAGGAAGCGCTATTTTCCCAAATACCTTTCCCTCCGGACAAGGTACTGGCTCCCACGTGGCAGGCAACAGCCTGTGACACAATAGAAACCTCGCTGGATCCTTTCCTTTTCCTCTACTCTCCCCAGGCAGACTCACTCGAGGTCTCACACACAGAGCTGGCAGGCTCACATAGAGCGGAAACAGGCATCCACAGCGATGAGAATCTTTATACAAGAAATGCAGCTTTGATGAATCCATAGCTGAACTGTAGCTTCCAGCACTGTCTATAGTACAAGCATTTCCACATCCAGTTTGGGAAATCTGGTGCTTCAGACCCCTGGTCGAGCTCCCAGGCATGGGGTTGCCTACGCCAGCCTCAGAGGCCTCCTGCCTCTACATCTTGGCTGCTGAATTCACTCTCTCCTCCAAGAAGAAACATCCAGCAGTAAGACAGCAGAAATCTGTAATGGCTGTCTGAGCACATGGCTCTCTGTAGGGAATTAACCCTTCGGGTCCCTACACTACAGACCCAGAAAACCATATTTTCCAGTCGGAGGAAGGGACTATGATCTGATGGGATCACACAATGGTTAATGGGTATCTAAGGACACACTTAAAGCAAACATTAAATGCAAGAAACTCTGCGTCGGCGGTGGCTACATCTGCCCGTCTTTCCGATTTTGCGAATTCGCATTGTGAATAAATTTTCGCAAATGAGACAGGTGTTTGCTTGAGTGCACCCACTGTGCGAGGTTGTTGTGGGCGAAAATATCGTTAACAGTAACTTAAATTCTCAATTTTCAAAACTGTTTTGATAATATTTTCTCCGCCACCAAAGTTGTGGCGTAATTCAAATGCAAAATGTGCACATGATATTTGCAATTTGCCATTTATTTGTGCCATATTTCAAACATAAACATTCGCAGTGTGAAAAAAAAAAATCGCAATTCTGTTTGAACACTCTTATTCAGCTTTATAAATGTAACCATGCGCAGGGCAAATATACTCACTGTGCGACCCAATCTGCCCTGCGCACAGTTTATAAATCAGCCCCAATGGGCGTTTTTTTTTTGTGGCATCTTTTTTGTCTCTGTGCCTTTTTTTTGTCTCGTCGACTTTTTGTCCAAATGCATTTAAGTCAAAGAACGTTTTTCTCACGTTTTTTTCTCACTCCAAATGCAATAAAGGTAATGGACGTTTTTTTCTTGCGGCTGCTTTTTTGTCTTGGTGACAATTTTTATTGGCGACAAATTTGTCTTGGAGACTTTTCTGTAGCGGCCGAATTCTTTGCAAGCCAATTTTTTTGCCGCAGTTTTGTGAAAAATTTGCAGATGACGAAAAGCAGAATTTCTCAGCGACTCCATGCCTGGTGAAAAAATGTGCTCATCACTAGCGGCAACCCTTCAAGACACACTGACATTTCAGTTGAAGGAAGAGACTAGAGCAAACATAAAGAAATGCACCATTAGCCTCCGAGAGACTGACCTGGTTATTACACTGAACGTTACTCTGGTGTCATGTCTGTGGGTCAAATTAGAGTCTACTGTGTTCCCTCGGGCTCATTGTTTTTCATCCTGCTAGTGCTTGTTCTAATTGCCATGTCCAACAACAAAGTAATTACCTTCAGTGCAATTTAGCCCATCTGTCTGTAATCATATTAATTTGTTAATAACATCAAAATAGAGAATGTGGAGGTGCATAGCTAATGTATGGCCCAGGAACATGGGAATAAACATGTTTAACTGCAGAAACCTCTCTCCTAAATGTATTATTATTATATACAGGTATAGGATCTATTATCCAGACTGCTCATGACCGAGTGTATTCCCGATAAGGGATCTTTCTGTAATTTGGATTTCCATGCCTTTAGGCTACTAAAAATCAATTTCAACTTTAAACAGACCCCGTAGGATTGTCTTACCACCAAAATGGATTCAGACAGCTTAGTTTGGATCAAGTTCAAGGTACTTTTGCATTTTTTACAAAGAAAAAGGAATTCGCTTAAAATGGAGTATATGGGAGATGGCCTTCCTGTAATTTGGAGCTTTCTGGTTAATGGAGCCTATACCTGTACTAAAATCTGTTTTTATTATTTTATTTATTTTTAATTCAAAGTCTTTGCACTTCAGACACCTAGGGGGCCCATTCATTAAGTTCGAGTGAAGGAATAGAAGAAAAAATACTTTGAATTTGGAAGTGTTTTTTTGGCTACTTCGACCATCAAATGGGCTACTTCGACCTTCGACTACGACTTCGACTTCGAATCGAATGATTCGAACTAAAAATCGTTCGACTATTCGACCATTCGATAGTCTAAGTACTGTCTCTTTAAGAAAAAACTTTGACCCCCTAGTTCGCCACCTAAAAGCTACCGAACCCAATGTTAGCCTATGGGGAAGGTCCCCATAGGCTTGGCTAAGTTTTTTTGGTCGAAGGATAATCGTTCGATCGTTGGATTAAAATCCTTCGAATCGTTCGATCGAACGATTATTCCTTCGATCGTTCGATCTAACTATTTGCGCAAAAATCTTTTGACTTCGATATTTGAAGTCGAAGGATTTTAATTCCCAGTCGAATATCGAGGGTTAATTAACCCTCGATATTCGACCCTTGATGAATTTGCCCCCTAGTGTATTCCCAATAAGGGATCTTTCTGTAATTTGGATTTCAATGCCTTTAGGCCACTAAAAATCAATTTCAACTTTAAACAGACCCCATAGGATTGTCTTGCCACCAAAATGGATTCAGACAGCTTAGTTTGGATCAAGTTCAAGGTACTTTTTCATTTTTTACAAAGAAAATGGAATTCACTTAAAATGGAGTATATGGGAGATGGCCTTCCTGTAATTTGGAGCTTTCTGGTTAATGGAGCCTATACCTGTACTAAAATCTGTTTTTATTTCATTTTAATTCAAAGTCTTTGCAATTCAGACAACTAGGGATTTATTTACTAAATTCCGAATACAAAAATCCAGAAAAATTTGTGATTTTTTTTTTTTAATAAAATCTGACTTGTCAAAAATCACGAATTATTAAACCCAGAGGATGCAAAAGTCAGACTCAGAAAATCCAGCATCTCAGACCTGTCGAGGTTGCATAGAAGTCAATGGGATAAGTTTCAATGATTTTTTGATGTGTGCTGGGTTTTGTGCAATACCCCGAAGTTTTCAACGTTTTTGGGCAAAAAAGCATAAGAAATTGGAGTTTTCCGGTGAAAAATCCAAAAGAAATCGTAAAAAACTGTTTTTTTTCCCGCAAAGCAAATTTTTGGGAAAATGTAATTATAAATAAGCATAAAAAACCGAGCGGATTTGATTGGAGTTTGTAGCAGATAAAATCGGACTTTGATAAATACCCCCCAATCTGGCTGATAAAATAAACATTATTGTTTACAAACACAAGTACAGTGTGCAATGTCCATTTTCTGACACAATTGACCATGTTTTTACCCAGAATGCAGCTTTTTTAAATCATAATTCCAGCATTATTGTGGCATCTGGCCTTTCATCACCAAATTGTAGCCCATTAATCCATTCCCTTCCCCAACTAATGTAGCATTTTCAGATATTTCTTGAGCCAGGGTGAAAAATCTGGACAGCTATGGATCTCATCACTACCATAAACTTAAAAGACACCACCCTATGTGAACCATACAGTCATATAATGGCTACAAACTCCATGTAGGTGGCCAAAGTGGGCAAAGATCACTATGTGCAGATCTCTACAGATATGCCCTGCTTTGCTATACCAAAACCCAAGGGATTCAAGTTCAACCTCATAGAGTTGCTCGTGGAATTCAAGCCAACAGTAGATCTCCAGCTTCAGGTCCACTCATCCACTCGTCCCAAATCTGTATAGTTCATTATGGCCATGATACTCTCCATTCCCCTTTAAATTGGGCAACTTATCAAAATCATGAAAGCCATGTGCAATGATTTTTTATTTAAATTAAGACATCCCTACCTTCTTCTTTAATTCTGTTCCATGTTTTAGAACTACAGTCTAATGTAATGCCTAAAAAGTCAATGAAATACTCCAGGATGGAGTCCCACCAAGAGACCACAGTTGCCCCATTAGCATTATTAACGTCTCACTCTATATAATCTCTGAATCCTGTTTTATAATTTTAAATCCTGTATTTCAAAGATCTAATATTTAAGCTTTATCGCCAGACGTAGCAGCTGAACATAAACGGTACATGGTCCATGAATATTCAACTTTTTACTATGAAGGTCAACTAGAAATCATTGCACTGGGAGCAATTTAGGAAGACACAGAAACAGTAAAAAAAAAAACATGGCTCCATATTTTTAATTAGAATGTTCAGATGATTGCAGGCTATAAAAAGAACATTTAAAAATGCTGAAAATTATAAAATGGTTATGTTGCTAAATTTCCACCCTGCGGGTCACCAACCACTGGGTTTCTTCCTGTCTTCTTCCTACACATGAAAGGCTCCACGGGACGGATTAGACTCACTAAATGAAACTGTTCCTTGTTTGATACACTGTACACATTAATATTTGCCTGTGTTTCTTTCAGCTACCATGGTACATTACTAATAAATCCTCCATTTACTTTGGACGCCTTCCAAAAGAAACAAGTAAAACTAAAAAAGAATTTATGTTTTTCAAGCCTGACCCCAGTACACAAGGGAAAATTCCCACGAGTGATGGGTAAAATTCCTCTGATAATTTCTTCTCACATTTATTTTTCCCTTGAACTCCTACATCACTTAGGCCAAAATCTCACTTCCTCGGAACAAGTGCGTCTAAGTGGATGCTCAGCAATGGGGCTGCAAGTTGCTGGTGGCAATTAAAGAATGTGAAATGGATTTGTTCCAAACACACATCTCAGGAAATTGCACAAAGGTTGTGTGAACATTTGCCAACAAAGGCAAACAGTGTGAGCTCTCATGCTGACATGTACAGATAATTTACAAGGTTACTGTCATCGCATGGAAACATCTTTCTTACTTCTAAAACGAATGTCCAACAGTCGAATAAGCAGATCTGGAAGAAGGTTATGTAGGGTCTAAATGCTTCACTTTTCTGCCTCCATATATGAAAGAGTCAGAATTTCCAGCACTGTGATATGAATAAGCCTAAGGCTCATGTCAAAATTGGGAAATTGGGAAAAATTAGTAGTTGTCGCTGGTGATCTACATATATGGAAGCTTGCCAGAGAAGGAGTAGTACCAAAGTGTCAGCAGATGTTGACTGGTGGGTAGGGATGTAGCGAACTGCCGATTTGGTGTTCGCGAACGCCGTTCGCGAACACCGGCAAAAAATGCGAACGTTCGCGGAACGTTCGCGGACAGTTCGCGAACTTCGAACACCCGCTAAAATCGTTCGATTCGAACGATCGAAGGATTTTAATCATTCGATCGAAGGATTTTATGCTTCTGTAAATTTGATCAAAAAACCTTGTAGCCTGCTAAAAATCATGAAATCACTACACAAACCCAACAGGATTGTTTTGCCACCAAAATAAATTCACGCCGCTTAGTTACCATTGAGTAGAGATGCACCAAATCCAGGATTCGATTCGGGATTCAGCCAGGATTCAGCCTTTTTCAGCAGGATTCGGATTCGGCCAAATCCTTGTTCCTGGCCGAACCAAATCTGAATCCTAATTTGTATATGTAAATTAGGGGTGGGTAGGGAAATCACATAACTTTTCGTTACAAAAGAAGAATTTTTTACACTTTTTCCTTTCCTGCCCCTAATTTGCATATGCAATTTAGGACTTGGATTCGGTTTGGTATTCAGCCGAATCTTTCACCAAGGATTTGGCGATTTGCCGAATCCCAAATAGTGGATTCGGTGCATCCCTACCATCAAGTGTAAGTTACTGTTTTATTACTACATAGAAGGATTGCATTAGAAAATATTAGGAAGTTTCTATTGTATATAAAATTGCATTGCCATATTTCAGAGCTTTCAAAACAAGAATCAACATAAGCACTATAAGAATTCCTTGCATGGCTGGGATCAAGCCGGTTACATCAACCAATCTCAATTTTAATGTTACAGATTTAACCACAAAACAGAAATACTGTATGTGTGATCTCTGGCTCTTGGTCTGCTCCAAACAAAACAATGTCAGGCACAACTTCCACCAGCCAAGATGCACCATTAGGAACAATCACATACCAATCCCTCATGTAATTGAGAAATAGTTTATTTTTAGACCAGGGTCAGAGTCCAGAATTAAAACTGATGATGTCTAGCATATTTGTAAGGATAATAGATATGAGTATGATTTATGCTTTCTGGTTGCTGCCTCCCAGTGAAGTAATCTTCCCTTGCAGTCCTGATAAGGATGAGCTCTCACTAGGGAATGTTTAGCATTTTAGAAATACACCTGCATTGCTTTATGTGGCATTAGATTAATATCAAGAAGTTAACTTGGCAGAAGCTCCAGAAGTATTACCTCCTGGTGTGAAACTGTCATTTTAGGTACACAAAGGCTAATAACAGTTGCTGCCAGCTAGAAGGAACTCTATGATTCTGAGCTAGACAATCCCTATACTACTAAACATATCTAGTCCTTTCTATTCCCATCTGTGTTTCTTAGGGGGTTATTTATCAAAGTCCATTTTTTTCTGGTAGGACTTTCAAAGGGGAAAACCACCATTTGTTCATAGAAAAAAATAATACATTTTTAAAGATTTATTAAACCCTGATGGTGTTAACAGTTTCGAAAAAAGTACTCAAATCAGACCTGCCGAGTTCATGTAGAAGTCAATGGCCGATGCCCCAAGGATATCCTGATTTGCGATGGGTCTCCGAAAAAGTTGCGGTATTGGGGTGTCAAATTCGGAAAAGTATTGAATACTGATTTTTGTATGATCTTATCGAGAAAATTTCATGATAAAGGAAGGGGAAGTTTGTGCAGATTTGGTAGGTGTAGCTTTCCAGAAATGGTGAGATAAATTCAGATTTTGATAAATAACCCACGTATTATACAAAATACCCATGTTGAAAAAGAACTATATAAGTAGATGATATACCTGTATAGATTCGTTTGCCAGTCTCTGTGACTTCCTTTTCCTGCCAGCCACTCACTAGCTGCTGTGTCACTTCCTGTTGCACTCAATAGCTGGTTGCTAGGTAACAGCTTACAGCACACAGACACAGGCTCTGTGCTTGATCTCTGCTTACAGGGATAAGTGCAAGGGTTTTGCACTAATCCCCTACATTTTCCCCCTGCTTGAATGGGCAACGTCCTCACTTGCCCTTCCTGAACCTTCTTATTCTCCCTAACCTCTGGGGGAGAATCACAGGGAAAAACTTTCTTACTAACTACCCTGACATGTCCCCTGCCTGAAGGCTTGCGCTTTCCCAGGCCCAGTCTCTCATGTTTATTGGGGGTGCCAGAGTGCTCATAGACTTCTCTTCAGGAATATCCACTTCACATGGGAAAGATGTCACATATCCATCATAAGATTCTTCATTCTATCCCCAATCACAGGAGCGGGAAGTATGACCGTACCAACCACAGGTGTAACACTTCACCTGGCTACGTCTCTTCCGATATCTCTTTTGGGGTAGCTTCTTCACATCCCATCCAGATGACGTCACTTCTGCAGCCACAACCTCTTCACGTTGCTTATTGCAGTTTGTAGATATATGGCCCAACCGACCACAAAGGAAACACTTGGGTGGTTCTCTGCCAGCACCACTTACTTTAGGAGAGGGAGCCAGTCTTGACATAGTTGGCATCTAATCCCTTCCAGACACTCGAGCCTTGAGCTCCGCAATCTCTTTTTCAAATTCCTCCTTTAGGGAATCACTGGAAGTCTTTTCAGAACTACGTTTTTTCTTCTCTCGACGTAGAACATTAACTTCCTCCCTTCGGATCTCTCGGATTAACTTCTGATAAGTGAGTTCTTTCTTTCCTCTGTAGAAAGATCTCAACATCACGGCAGTGGGGTCCATAGACAAAGCCCCTCGGAATAACTGTTTCAGTCTCATGGAATCAACACAATCAGTAGCAATGATCCTTCTGTAAACAAGTTTAACATCTGCTGCAGTCTCTTTAAATACTCAGACAGACTCTCTTTGCCTTTCTGCATGCAAGACTGAAACTTGTACAGCATCTCAATTTCATCTTCCACTGGTCCATAGGTATCTTCCAACAGTTCTATTAACTTCTCAGGACCATCTGAGCTACTCAGGACCATCTTGCTGGCACACCTCTCTGTGTAGCTTAATGAGGTCCAGTGCAGGCCCTCGCAAACTCTTTTGGATCTTGCGACACAAAGCAGGTCCAGACCCAGGCCAATCAGCAACAGTGGTCAAAGCAGAATCTCTCCAGACTTCAAAGGTCTCTTCACCCAGGGAAGTGGGTTCCATACCTGAAAATATTCAGTAATTGCCATTGTATGCCAGCTGTCTTAAATTCTCACCAACTTGTGCCAATACTTCCACAAGCTGGGCTGCTTCAAAGACATCACTTAGGAGTGGGTTCCTCAGTGTATTTCAGCTTCGTCTCAGGCGTTACTTCAAACAGCCTTTTAGCCACTGGGCACAGGTCTCTCTATTAATCTCGGCAAGACTATCCACAAGCACATTTAACCAGACACCATCTGGGTCTCGTTGTAACCTTACCACTCTAGGGCGGTAAATAGATCCATCAGCATCTAGGATCTTGTAAATAACTTCCTCTTTTGTTCTGGGTATCATCGGACCTACTATAGCAGTCTTTTTCGGGTTTAGGCCCAAACTCTTGCCCCACTCCAGAACACTCTGAGGACTTTCAGCAGATGACGACATCTTGTCTAACTTTCTCCGTATCCAGGTCCCAGCTGTAATCTCGCAGTGCCTCCAAAATGTAACCCTTTTGACACTCCTTTGTCGGTGTTACACTCCACGTGTGGCGCTTACCTGATGACACGGGACAAACATGAGCCACTCCACAGTGGTATTGGGAGAGACTGGGTACCTGGTACTTACTAGCGCAGTTCCTCCACCTAGTGGGATCCGGGACATGCATAAGAAGCCATTGTTCAGGAACAAGTCAGTACGGAGTGATACTTGCTTGAAAGAGTCACAGGCAGAGCATCTGTCACTGAATTATTATCACACATCTGAAAAGCAATGGGCCTTTTGATCACCAAGAGCACCATGTGCAGTGAGTGGACTATAAAGGTGGAAATAATTGTTTTGGGCAAAAACGCCATGACAATTTATACTAATACATCCACCTCTTAATATCTCCATTAATACATTAATACAAAGTGAATATAAAAAAGGAAAGTACTGTGTCCCTTAAAAGATATTTACCAGATACTGACCCTGTCTTGCTTAATGGACGTAATCCTATTGCCCAGAAGCATACTTGGGCTAACATCTGCCAAGAATTTCAAATTAATATAGCATGTTTTAAAGATAAAAGCTGTAGTACAAATGGTCTGATTTATGGTCACTCTTATCTTTTGGAATTTGACCTTTTTCATTCTTCCATTATTTGCTTTACTCCCACTGTAAACTCTATAAAGAAGTGTCTCAATTGCGTAGGGTCATTTTTGGGGGTAAGAAGAAATGGGCTTCCTGTTTCAATATCTATATTATATTATATGTACTGAATTTAAGACATTTTAGTGAATCAATAGAAACTATGGACATTTGTGGGGGTTCAGTAAACTTTCCAGTTTTAGTGGTATAGTCACTTGTTGCTTGGATGAGTGCTGTCCAACATTTCTTCAATTATCAGATGAATCCAGATAAAAAAAAGAAAAAAAATTATACTTTAAAATAGAAGTCTACATGGGCTGTCAGCTATAAAGAAATAGCTAGTGCACCAACCTATAGTGTAGATCATTTTACAGAAGCACCCATATGACAGTCTACATTCTGGAGTTAATCAGTTTCTAGAAGAACCCGTATGCCAGTACTAAGTCTTACCTACATACTGGAGTTGACCAGCTGCTAAACGTACCCATATGCCAGTACTCAGTCTAACCTATACTATGAAGGTTATCTTGGAATCGACCAACTGCTAGAAGCACCCTTATGTCAGTACACAGTCTAACATACATTATGGAACTCATTACAGGTAGCTGCTAGAAGAACCTATATGCCAGAGATCAGTGCCAAGTCTAATCTAGATTCTTCTAGCAGCTAATAAGCTCCACAATGTATGTTAGACTGTGTACTGGAATAAGGGTGTGTCTAGCAGTTGGTCAACTCCAAAATAACCTCCATAGTATAGGTTAGACTGAGTACTGGCATATGGGTGCTTCTAAAAACAAATAACTTCCATAGTTCTGCCTCTTCTCTGGTGCCGATGGTCCTTAGGGCTTGCGCGTTGAATGAGCCGTGCGAGTGACGTCATAATGTCTGCGGCACGAAATTCAAAGTGTTTAAAGGGAATTTGGGCTTGTGATTGTTGCACATTGTTAGGTCTAACTTGTTAGTATCCTAGGTGTGATTCCTGTCTTGTTTGATTCCAATTTTGACTCTTGCCTGCCTGACTATTCTGAACTCTACTGGTATTGACTATCCTTTGAATGCTGCCTGTACTGACCCTGACCTTATTGACCTTGCTTGAACTCCACCTGAACTAACCACTGCCTGTCTGACCCTGCTTGAATTCCACCTGTACTGACCCCCGGCCTGCCTGACTACGCTTTTCGTCTATTCCCTGAACTGTTGCCTTCCGTCCAAAACCTCAGAACTCTTGTTTGCCTGTCCTGAACTGTTGCTTGGCTCCTATTTTATTAAGACTTGGCGGCATCTGAGTAGCTGAGGGCTTCACCCGAGACCAAAGGCAGCTGCTAACGGCGGAAGCAGAGCTGTGACCATGGAGCTTAGCACTTGTTCTGAATTTAGGGAGCCAATCGTGACACATATATTCATGAGTTGATAAGTTGCTATAAGTATAAGCATTATAAGTTTCCGGTCTAACCAACATTCTGGAGTGGATACATTGCTAAAAGCACCCATATGTTAGTGCTCAGTATAACCTACATTCTGGAGTTGATAAGCTGCTAGAAATGATATACAGAACATTATTTAACCAGAAACAGCCCTGATTTAATTTGTTAGTATTTGTTACATGGCTATTGCATTTGTTTTCACTTACAGTACAAGCTGTAAAACATTATACCTCAAAACTAACTTGTCAATTACATTTCAATTGGTATCTCAGAATCATTACAGCAGCCTTGTTCTAAAATTTCTAGTGTTCAAAGATTTTCGTTACCCAATTATATTTTTCCTGTAAAATAAAAGTCCAAAAAATATTTTTTGCCAAGACCCTCCATTATTTTGTTGCATCATACCTAATGCCTAAGGCAGTCCCAATCCACCAATAGGGTAACATATTGCATACAAGAAATATTCCATTAAACAATGAATACATCAACTCAACCTGTATAAGTACAAAACCAGAATTATTATAAATGTAAGCTGAACAGTATCCATATGATGAGCAAAGCTATAGACATGTAACAAGAGAATTAACTCCAAGGGGTAAGTAACTTTGTGGTGCCTCCAACAATCTGTTAGTGCCCTGTCTCTCTACAGACTGACTCTTGATGAGACACGGAAATATCTGAAGGCAGGTAAATCCAGAGTAAACATCATTAGAACACAAGAGAGTACTAAGTAAACACATTATGATCAGAGAAGAACGGATGTGTCATGGTACTCTGTAAGATTACAGGGTGGACTTTAATAGGAACCTTTTCATCTAGAAGCACAGCAATTTGCTAAGTAAATTTTACAAAAACATGAAAATAAACCATGCACATTTCCAAAAATGGCCATGTATTTAGTGGCAATTTTCCAAGAATAACTTACCTGTGCTTTACATCTATAAAACAATCTGGGATATTCTGATATAAGCCTTGTTCACTAATTCTGTACTAGAATTCAACTTTTTGGAGGGTCGCATCATTTGTTATTCAGTTGTTCAAACCCAGCACTGTAAGCCAAAAACAACTGAATAAAAAGAAAGTATCCATTTTAGAGGAATTGATGGAGGCATTGGGGTAGTTAGGTTCAAGTGGTTGGTGCAGTGCCATACATAGTTCTAATAATGGGATTTTTACAGTGGTTAAACTTCAACCCAACTAACCACTATAATGGTACCTGTGAAGCTGGACCACAAATGTCCCAGTGTCAGCACTGTATATCAGTTTTGCATTTTACTGCCAATAAGGATCCCAAACCCCCCTGTCTCACTCTCTCTCTCTCTCTCTTTTATATATATATATGGACACAGGAGGGAGGAAGGGATGGACAGAGGAGGGAGGAAGGGACGGACAGAGGAGGGAGGGTAGGAGGAGTGAGAGACAGAAGGAGTAGGCGGGACCTGCAGAGGGGAGCGAATCCAGACTAGGGGTAGACAGAAGAATCTTGAACAGGCACCTGCCCAGCACCCTAGGTAGGTGCCTCTTCTGTCCACCCCTAGTTATCCCCCTGATATGAATCCCAAGAAATTCAGAGTCTGTTATTAACAGTGGTATAATAGAGTCTGGATGAGGAGGAGAAAGAAAGAGGACCAGGTGCACCACCCTAAGCCCTAAGCACAGGGAGTAGATAAACCAAAAACACATTGGAGCAGGCACTCAAAGTGAAGGCAATCTTCCACCAGGCAGTCGAAGCAAAGTAAAAAAGTTTATTATGTCCTAACAGTGCCAGTGAATTACCCTAAAACAGCACTACCATTATGACAGTGGGTCCTACTGAATCAGATCCCCTGTTAATAAGCAAGAGGAATTTTGGTGCAAGCACTATACCTTACAGGGAAATCAAATAATTTCATTTCCATTACTGCTATTTTTGGTAGTCATGTCAGAAAGCCCCTACGTGACTTTTCTTTGTCACATGCAAAACATTGTGGCACATTCTTGGCTATTTGTGTGAAGTGATGCACATCTATAACTTGGTTTCAGAATTAGTAACTAACAAGCAGCCATCCATCTTGGACAATGCCCATAGGGCGGATGTATTGCTACTACATTGTGTTGGAGTCTAGGCAACCAGTCAGAAGAGAATGAACATGACCACAAGCTAAATAACAAGCAAAACAAAAACTGAGATGTAAATGGAGCTGAAAGATATGAATTATTATTAACATCTATCTTTTAAACAAGCAGAGCATTCCAGGAACAGACAACACTAATGCAAGAGGCTTTAGAACATGACTGTTCAGCTGATCTTGTATGATATAGTGCTTGGCAGAAGCTCCTAACATTCTGTTTATCCTCTAGTCATTTCTAAATCAGAACCAAGTTTCCTGTTATGGAAAATGTATTGCCTATCAAGTGGTGGTCTCTAATGCATTTAGTACAATGGAGACAAGGTAGTTTGGGGGGTTTTTTGTGTGTTGTTTTCCCCAACTCTGTGGGTTCTCTTGATATGGTTAAAACACTTCGGGACTTTATCAAAACACAAAAAATATCATTCTTTGAGAAACTGCCCCAAAAGCCTGTACGAGTTCTCTGGTATTTGGAATTATTTTAGCATATTTAACTGTTGAACTCAGATGACTCAGAGATTAATCATCCATTAGAGCAGGGGTCCTCAACCTTTTTTACCCGTGAGCCAAATTCAAGTGAGAGCTACATAAGCATGCAAAAAGTTCCTAGTACTTTCAAATAAGGGCTATGATTGGGTATTGGTAACCCCTATGTAGACTTGCAGCCCACAGGAGGCTCTGTTTGGCAGTAAACCTGTTTTTTATGCAACTAAAGCTTTCCTTTAAGCCAGGAATTCAAAAATAAGCACCTGCTTTGAGGCCTCTGGGAGCAACATCCAAGGGGTCGGAGAGCAACACAAGCCTCTGGTTGGGGATCACTGCATTAGAGGGTCAGTATATCCTCAATGTAGTTGGACAGAATTATATTTTTACTGGGCATTTCTCACTGGTCAGAGGAATAGCGGTATCCCCTTATATATCTCTATATGCTGTGTCCTTCCTTGTCCTTCCTACAGGAGAACATCCATTGTGCTTCCTGATGCTACAACAGACTATGTTTCGTTTGACAGACCAAGGCATTTAGAGAACTCCAGTGAACAGCTGTTGGTTCTATTGCAGGGACCAATGGTTTACTTCTTGGTTGCCAAACACAGTTTGGGTTGTAGTTTTTACTGCTTGAGTACCAACAATTGAATGACTTCTCACTGTGTTTGCCTAAGACACCCGTCCCGTACTCAGAGACTGGTCAGTCACTACTAAGAGGAAATGGTCTCTACATAGTATAGTATTGCATGTTTCTAATACTCTTGAAAGAATCACTTTCCATTAGAACTAAGGGATTGAACTGATTATTCTCCATATGTATGAGCTGTATAGTCTGTATCTTTCGAGAGCCAACTCCAGGAATTGCACTTCACAATAGTTGTCACAGAGTTGTGAGCATGACACTGAAATTCTAAACTGTAAACTACAATGAGCAGAACCTAGAGTGTGTAGGGACACATTGCTTACCATGACCAGCTTTCCCTATTGGCCCTTTAGCTCCTTTCTCCAAAAATGTTTCTTGTTAGTCCCCAATACTGCTCACAGGAGGGTGTCTCTTATTGACTAGCCTTAATCTCGAGACATATTAGGCAGTAGCATTTTGGGGGAAACATCAGATCCATAAGATATGACTTCATATCATTCTCAACTGCTGACCAGGCATTGCTAGAGGAAGGATAGCGTTATAGGGAGGTAAATCAGCAAATATTGGAGAAAAATGTTTGAAAACTTTGTTTATGATGAAAGTCTGGCTTAGTTGGGGTTACTGAAAATAGCTCTTAGTACAAGTTGATAAAGGGACTGGTCCAATTGTATCTTGGAATGAGGAAGGAAATTTTTTTCCCCTTTGAGGCAAATTCGAGAGACTTTAGATGGTTTTTTTGCCTTCCTCTGGACCAACTAGAAGTTAAGCAGTCTTTATATTAGGGATGCACCACATCCAGGATTCGGTTCGGGATTTGGCCAGGATTCGGCCTTTTTCAGCAGGATTTGGATTCGGCTTGGCCGAACCAAATCCGCATCCTAATTTGCATATGCAAATTAATGGTGGGGAGGGATATCACGTGACGTTTTGTCACAAAACAAGGAAGTAAAAAATGATTTCTCCTTCCCACCTCTAATTTGCATATGCAAATTTGGATTCGGTATTCGGCCAAATCTTTCACGAAGGATTCAGGGGTTCGGCTCAAATCCAAAATAGTGGATTCGGTGCATCCCAACTTTATATAGACATAAATGATGCCTGTGTCTTTTTTTCAACCTAAGTAGTGATGGGCGAATCTGTCCGATTTCGCTTTGCCGATAAAATTTGCAAACCTACAAAAAAAATTGTAAAATGACAAAAAATTTGCAAAACACATTGAACTCAAAAAAAAATAATCTTGCACGCGACCATTTTTTTCACACTAAAGTCAATGAGCGTTTTTTCTTATGGGCAGTTTTTTGTCTCTGCAGCAATTTTGTCTTGTCACAGTGGAATTTTGTGCCGCAGTTTCGCGGAAAAAAAATCCCAGGTGCCGAAATGAAGGAATTTGCCGAATCCATTCCTGGCAAAAAAATTTGCTCATCACAGAACCTTAATAATAAAGTTATTATCTATCTATTGTATATGGAAATGAAGGTGCAATGATATTGACTATGGCTGTTATACTTTCCTTTTTCTCTTTGTGGTAGAATTTACCAGTGACTTTCTTTGCCATTTGTAGTGGTTTGGTTGGTACACTTTGTGAAAAGGTATACAGTGTTTTTGTGTGTTTGCATGAATGTTTTTCAATGAGTATGGTCTATATATGTGTGTGTTTCTGAGTATTTGGTTGACTTGCAAATGGTTTTCTGTGTCCTCATTGGCTTCTTTGAGTGTTAATTGGTGCCTTTCTGGGTACCCATAAGCACATAGGTTCTACTGTTTCCACATGGGTGACTGTGCACTACCATATTCCCTACTGTATGTGTGGGAATCTATGTGTGTTGTGCCTATTTGTACCAGTGTGCCTCAGTGTGCGCATTAGTGAATAGTGCTGCTCCAGCAGAATTCTGCACTGAAATTAATTTCTCTAAAGAGCAAACATATTTTTTTATATTTAATTTTGAAATCTGACATGGTGCTACACATATTGTCAGTTTCCCAGCTGCCCCCAGTCGTGTGACTTATAAACTTCAGTCACTCTTTACTGCTGTACTGCAAGTTGGAGTGATATCACCCCCCTCCCTTTCCCCCCAGTAGCCAAACAACAGAACAATGGGAAGGAAACCAGATAGCAGCTCCCTAACACAAGATAACAGCTGCCTGGTAGATCTAAGAACAACACTCAATAGTAAAATCCAGGTCCCACTGAGACACATTCAGCTACATTGAGTAGGAGAAACAACAGCCTGTCAGGAAGCAGTTCCATCCTAAAGTGCTGACTCTTTCTGAAATCACATGACCAGGCAAACCTGAGACCTGAGATGCACCTACACACCAATATTACAACTAAATACACTTGCTGGTTCAGAAATGAAATTTTATATTGTAGAGTGAATTATTTGCAGTGTAAACAGTGTCATTTAGAAATAAAAAATATACCATAAAAATCATGACAGAATCCCTTTAATGTGTTGGGTGTTTACAGGTTTGTGTGTGTCCTGTGTGTCTTTGTGTGTGTGCAAGGGAACACAGGTTGATTTCAGGTGCTTAGAAGTTTGGGAATTGTTGTCAAATTTCTGCATGTGACATTGACCTAAGGGCTCATTTGTATCATAATTGTGTGCTTTGGTGTACGATGTGACATGTGTATCGTGTGTATGTGGGAAGGCTTTGAGTTCACAAGTGTGTAATTATGGTTTCCTTTTTTAAAAAGATTTGGTGTTGTATAATTTGAATAGGTGCCTGTGTTTGTCTTTTCTTGCTGATGTGTGTATGGCGTCTACTGTCTTAACTAGGATGCATGTGTGTGTGCTGGTGTATGTGTTACTAAGGGTCACATAGCCTTTTCATGGATGGCAGATCATGTGAGTGACCGCCAGTGTTAGTGTGTGTTCCTGTGCGTGTGCATGTGTGCGAGTGTGTGTGTGTGCATGTTTGGGATCTTTCCATTTACCATTTTTCCATTTTCAGAGTCATGAAATTGAACAAGCTGCCACATGACTGTATATTTGCACTCAACTCATCACTGACTTCTCCCTGGATATGCACTGCTGAAATCTGTGAAACCTTCTTCCTTAGTATTGTCTTAAAAATCATAACTGAGTTACGGTATCTGCTTTCTCTTTTCATCTTTTTGACTTTGCTCTAAATTGACTGATTTAGAGGCGTCAATGTATTATAGTAACCTTACCTTTGTTTCAGAAAATGATCATCAATTAATCAACCATAGCTGAATCTTCTGTACAGGTATGGGACTTGGGGCTTTCCAAAAATTTGCGTCTTCATACCTCAAATCAGCGGTCCCCAACCTTTTTTACCCGTGAGCCACATTCAAATTTAAAAAGATGTTGAGGAGCAACACAAGCATGAGAAAAGTTCATGGGGCACCTGGAGGTGCTAAATAAGGGCTACGATTGGCCATTTGGGTGCCCTCTGTGGACTGGCAGCCTGCAGGAGTTTCTATGCAACCAAAACGTGCCTCCAAGTCATAAATTGAAAAATAAGCACCTGTGTGAGGCCACTGGGAGCAACATCCAAGGAGTTGGAGAGCAATATGTTGCTCATGAGCCAGTTGTTGGGGATCACTGCCTTGTCTACTAGAAAATCATGTAAACATTAAATAAACCCAATAGGCTGGTTTTGCTTCCAATAAGGATTAATTATATTTTAGTTTTGATCAAGTTCAAGCTACTGTTTTATTATTATGAAGAAAAAGGAAATAATTTTGTAAAATTTTGATTATTTGGATAAAATGGAGTCTATGGGAGATGGCCTTTCTAAAATTCGGAGATGTCTGAATAATGGGTTTCTGGATAACAGATCCCATACCTGTACCATCTTTCCTGGACTGGTTGACCCAAGACTAGTGATGAGCAAATAAATTAGAATAAGTTCTAAATAAATCTAGACGCGCGTCGCAATAGTCGATTGCGTGAAAACTGCAATTATTCGGACGCCCATTGACGTGGATGTCAAAATTCACGTTTTGGCGAAGCAAAATCGCCCATCACTGCCCAAGACCCAAAAGCTTAATTGCACTCCCTGTGGACATAATAGCTTTATATAGTCAAGTTGTTCCTTTTGCAAATATCAATAAATGATAATTAATGATAATTATAGGGCTATGGCTATTTCGTTAGACATCAGCTCACTCCAGCCTTTATACATTACTATATTTATATATTGAAAATATGTTTTATTTTGCACATCCTATCTATTTATCCAGTTTCCTTTTTACACTGAACTGTTCCTTTAATAAACTGGGAAAATAAATAATTTAAATAAATAAGGTTTGAGACCTTCCCCTCCAGCTTTTACTTGCTGAGTTTTTTTCTGGCGACTTTTTCGCTAAAATATATTGCGTATTTTTGCCTTTTCACAAAATACTTGTGTGTGTAAATATTCACATTTGCATTTTACCCCAATCAACAAACAGTAGTTATGGGGTAAGTGAGATGTCAGTTCACTATATCCCATAATTAAGGAGACATTCATTGCATTTGCTCATTACCACACTGCGGGGGTTATTTATCAAGCTCCGAAAATCCAAACCTCGAATAATTCGGAGCAAAAAAAATACAAATTCCGATGCTAAATCCAAAAATCTCAAATCCGAAACCCCGGGATCTACAAGCTCTCGAGGTCCTGTATAAGTCAATTAGGGATGCATTATTTTGGATTTGGCCTAATCCTTCATGAAAGTTTTGGGCGAAAACCGAACTGAATCCTAATTTGCATATGCAAATTAGGGATGAGAAGGAGATAACATTTTTTACTGCCTTGGTTTGTGACAAAAAGTCACGCAATTTCCCATATGCAAATTAGGATTCGATTCGGCGAATCCTGCTGAAAAAGGTAGAATCCTAGCAGAATCCTGAACCGATCCTGGACTCAGGGCATCCCTAAAGTCAATGGGGAAGGTCCCGGTGTCTGCACTGATGTCCATACCGATATCCGATGGTTTCGGGAAAAAAAACCTGAAAACTCCCAAAAAATTTTAGTTTTTCGAAGAAAGCTCAGAAATTTGTTTTGCCAGGACCCTATTTTTTCGGGCTTTTCTCTTCATAAATAAGGTCCATTCGGGAATTCTGAGTTGCTTGGAGTTGGATATTAGAAATACTGAGATAAATTCAGACCTTAATGAATAACCCCCTGCATGTTGCTGCAGACAATGACGGTGCTTAATATGTAATAATAACAATTCAAGGTCCAACCTCCCCGGCTTGTCACCAGTTTCTTAAAAAGCTCCCAGCAATGACCTAGTGGAAAACAACAGGGAGGAATGACCACGTGCCCTTGTAAACTCCATTATGTGCGAGAGAGCCTCTAATAATAGGTCAAGTTTTACATGTTTTTCTGTGGTTTTTTTTCGACTAAGGCTCCTTTGTGATTAATTCAGCTTGTGTTTTGGTACCTGTGTCAAGAATTCTTTCTGTGGTTTACTTGGTTCTTAAACTTGCACGTGACCCCATGAAATTGTACTTTTGTGGCCCTGTATTGCTGGAAGGCACTGAGGGACGTGAAGCGGAACAGCTCGGTCAACGTCGGATCATTTAGCAGCGAGTTTATTTGCTGTTGCTGAATGGACTCCTGTTCCTGTGGGGAGTCCTTGCCTTTAACGTTCAACATTTCTGATCTTATCCCCCCCCCAGCCACTTAATTAACCCTTCCGGGACTGTGGTCTGGGATCATTAAAAAATTACCTCCGACATAATCATTTAAGTGCCCGATTTTACACTTCTGCATCTCGCTTCCAATAAGAATTGATTATATTTTAGTTTGGATCAAGTACAAGGTACTGTTTGATTATTACAGAAAAATAGTAAAAAAAAACTTGTATTATTTTATTACAATGGCGTCTATGATAGATGGCCTTCCTGTAATTCGGAGCTTTTTGGATAAAGGGTTTCCAGCTAACAGATCCCATACCTTTATTACGCCTCCATTTATTCCTAGTTCAGAACTTGGGACTCGATCACAAGATGCCTCCCTCGTTTCGCTCCAGTAACACGGACACTGTATGGCATTCAGGACAACAAGCAGCTTCTTTCTAAAACACAATTACAAGTGACGGGTAAAGAATTTGGGAACCTGCAAAGTATTTCCAGGCGTAATGTTTCGGCAGAGCTAATTTCCAACCAATTTGGCATGAGCAGCAAATGTCCAACTCATGTGTCTCCCCAGGCACAGCTAATAAGTCTTTCGCTGACAGATTTCTTTTTTTAAACATTCCATTATAAGGGGAGGGGGGGGGAAGCCTCCAACTTCCAGTGTATTTATTTATTTTACTGTTAACCTCCCTGCCTATTTGCATTTCCTTCTGTATGACAGCATGCTTGAAATGTCTGACAAAGGATTCCAACTAGTGGGAGGGGGAACCCGACGGTTCGGAGAGGGTTAACTTTTTAACAATATTAAAATAATTCCTTTGGAATTCTTGGCTAGTGACCAGTATGTAGCAAAACAAATCAGGTTCTGGAGCAGATTAGTCAACATCCAGTTTCAGCTGTCTAACACTTCACTGCCTGCTTTCCCACATTTGTCCAGTTGGGAGTTTGAAGGGTACGACAGACGCCCTAAATGTGCCCCAAGGTGGAAATCCCCCTGCGTTTCCCTTGGATGCTTCTAATCCAGCACTCAGTGGAGCTGCTAATTATTCCCTGGATTTCTTGCACCGACAATTAAATCTCATTTGTCGCAGTTTGTTTGCAGCCCTGCTCCCATTTCCATACTAGTGACATTAATCAGCAAAAACCTGTGAAAAGTCCTGGAGTTTATAAATGAAAAGTGCCTAGTGGATTGTAAATATACGATTGGCCAGAAATCCAATCCTCTGAAGGTTGCACTTTCTCCAGGTAGGGCAGAGACACACGTGGAGATTCGGGGAGATTTAGTCGACAAATCGCCTCTTCTTCGGGCGACTAATCTCCCCGAATTACCTTCCTGCCGGGTAGTATCTAAATCGCCGGTGGGATGGCACTCGGAGCACTTTGTTTTCCGAAGTTGCCCAAAGTTTCCTCGTGAGGCAACTTCGGAAAACGAAGCATTCCGAGTGCCATCCCACCGGCGATTTTGATTCTAGTCGGCGGGAAGGCAGTTCTGGGAGATTAGTCGCCCGAAGAAAATCTGTTGCCGGGCAACTAATCTCCCTGAATTTCCACGTGTGTCCAGCGTTGGACTGGGCCGGATACCGGGAAAAACCTGGTGGGCACAGGTTCTTTTGGGCCCCGCCGGCCAAGACCTGCTCCTGCACTCCTTCTTCTGCTGGAAAAACTTACCAACGCATGCAGGCCCTGACTGGCAATCTGTTGGTTCTGGCAAATGCCAGAGGGGGTGCTGTATGGTTCCATAGAAAGTTACCATATAGTGGGCTGGTAGGGGGCTGTTTGGGCCTCTGTACTTGGAATGGCAGGGCCTATTTTGACTCCCAGTCCGGGCCTGAACGCATGTAATGAGGGGGTAGAGGAGGTGCCGATGGCATAGAATAGTTTGTGGCTGGGAGGCCCAAGGGACGGTGTGGGGGGCCCCTGAGGCTGCAGGCCTGGTGGGACCCGGGACCCCCAGTCCAACACTGCATGTGTCTCTGCCCTTAAAGTCATTTGTCATGGCTGTAAGCATAAGTGGGACATAATGGGATTTTAGCTTCACATAAAAGAATCTGCTTCTGTAAACTCTCTTTATGCAGATGGATGATGGTTGGGGTGGCAAGGGATCTTGGCTGTCCCCTATTCAATGGCAGCAGGCTTGCACTCTGCAAGAGACTCATGAAATTCTTCTTTACTAATAGACCTGACAATATTTCCTTTGCAGGATTTTCTTTAGCTGGGAAACTCGGTGAGAGCAGAAGATTTCATCAGGCTCAGATATCTGGGAAGGGACCAAGAAGAATTAGAGGTGCAGCCTATTGACTACTAGTGATGCATACATTGATAAATAATCATTTTTTCATTTTGCTTACTGTATATGCATAGATTTGATTATTACTACAGATGCGTGAAGTGTATTGGGTGTTAGAAACAGAAAAAAGTGAGGGATGAAGGGCTTAAGCTATGACCACCCACATCACTTAAAAAAGGACGGGGGTCCATAAGTCCAGGCCAAAATTTCAAAAATGAACTCTAGGGTTTAACAAATGGAAGAGAATTCTTTGTAGAACATATTCATACATAGGGCTAGAATTAACCTCAAAAAGAGCAGTGGGGTTACTAGATGTTAATATAGTTAGGATGAAAAAAGACAAAAGTCCAACGAGTTTTATGTCTACATCTCATGGGGAAATAACTTAAAGTAGAACTATCACGAAAATGAAAATGCAATCTAAGCTTCAGCATACTGAAATAAGAAACTTTCTAAATGCAATCAATTAAATATTCTGCATTGTTTCTGAAATAATCAACTTTCTCTGTTTCTCTTCATTCTCTCTTCATGCAGCAGTTGGGTGTCAGATATTCATTGACAGTTAGATCCAATATATCTTATAGGGGGGGCTCCTTTTGCCTAGAAGATGTATTAGAGCTCACTCAAATAACTGATTCCAGTACAAACAAAACAACTGCCTTTTGCACAAATTCTGCAGGTAGAGAGACATGATGTCTGGTGATTGTAATAGAGTGAGCTCTTATACATCTTCTAGGCAAAAGGAGCCTCCCTATAAGATACATTGGATCATTCATCTGACACCCAACTGCTGCATGGAGACAGAATGAAAAAGAACAGATACTCATAGAGGAATAGTAACGATAAACTTGATTATTTCAGAATCAATGCAGAATTTTAATTGATTGTATTTAGAAAGTTTCTTATTTCAGTATGCTGAAGCTTATATTACATTTTAATTTTCGTGATAGTTCCCCTTTAAAGATGGCAATGAATTCTATGGAACGCTGGCGTAGATTCGCTAGTGTTACTTCGCACCCTTACGCCAGGCGAATTTTCGCTAGCGACGTAACTACGCAAATTCACTAACTTGCGCAGTGTACTGAACGCTACCTTTTACGCTAGACTTCCTTCGCCACCTCAGACCAGGCGAAGCGCAATAGAGTAGATAGGGATTGCTTCCAAAAAAGTTCAAATTTTTTCTAAGTCCCAAAAAACGCTGGCGAGTTTTCTATATTATGGGTGATAGGCTGAAAAAGATCGAGAATTTTTTTGGGACTCCCCTCCTTCCCCCCTACATTTCCTAACTCATGGCAACTTAACTATACAGTGGGCACATGTGTAGAGCAAAAAAAAAATTTTATTTGATGTTTTGAAGGTTTCCCAGGCATTTGTAGTGATTCTACGTATTCCTCCATTGAAATTTGAATTTGGCGCCGTATGCAAATTAACCTTCGCTAGCGTAACTTCGCTTCACTTAGCGAATCAACGCTAGCGCAACTTCGCAACCTTACGCTACCCCTGTGCGCAACTTCGGATTTTAGTGAATTTGCGGAGCGCTGGCGAAACTACGCCTGGCGAAGTGCGGCGAAGTTACGCCTGGCGCAGCTACGAATCTTAGTGAATTTGCCCCTATGGCTCTAGCTGAAATTGATCGGAAGACTGGGAATAAGTGACCATCCTAAAATACAACTTTCAATCACTATAGATTGATATAGCACTGATCAAAAAGCAATCGCATTGATTATAATACAGTGAGGTGTAAGCTGCACCAAATGCGCCTTTGTTCAGACATAACCTTTTTGCTACCAGGGCACATCCTTCTTATTTCTTCCAAAGTCTTCCATAAAGGAAAAGCACGAAAATGGTTCCCATGTAAGGCATATTCGTTCCCTTTCCTACAAGGCTCAGCGTGCAATATCTCAGATTATTTTGACAATCAATAATGTGTTATTTTAAGTGACAATCTAACCAGAGGGCACTAATATGTTATTCTTATGGTGCATTTTTGGGGGGGGAAGGCCTGCTCTGTTATACTTGTCATCCTGGGAAAACGATGTTGATACTGCAGAAACACATTCCAGCATATAAAATTGATGTACACATACTGATGTTTGTTAGCTTTAGTAATTTAAGGGGGAAAAAAGAATTTGCAATTTTAACTTCCCGCTAAAGAAAACAAGTGAAAGAGCACAAAACTTGAGCAAATTATTGGAATGCAAACATTTTCACTAAGGGGCAGATTTATCAAGGGTCAAATTTCGAGGGTTAATAATTCCTCGAGTTCAACCCTCGAAGTAAAATCCTTTGAATTCGAATATCGAATTCGAAGGATTTTAGCGCAAATACTTCGATCGAACAATCAAATAAAAATCGTTCGATCGAACGATAAAATCCTTCGAATCGACTGATCGAAGGATTTTTATTCGATCATAAAAACCTTAGAAAAGTGCTGGGGAAGGTCCCCATAGGCTAACATTGAACCTCGGTAGGTTTAAACTGCCGCAGTATGTAGTCGAAGTATTTTTTAAAGAGACAGTACTTCGACTATCGAATGGTTGAATAGTCGAACAATTTTTAGTTTGAATCGTTCGAATCGAAGTCAAAGGTCGCAGTAGCCGATTCGATGTTCGAAGTACCCAAAAAAATA
Source organism: Xenopus laevis (assembly GCF_017654675.1). Classification (NCBI taxonomy): domain Eukaryota; kingdom Metazoa; phylum Chordata; class Amphibia; order Anura; family Pipidae; genus Xenopus; species Xenopus laevis. Next base: position 5,763,210 of record NC_054380.1, read on the forward strand.
CTTCAAAATTCAACGTTTTTTTCATTCGAATCCTTCACTCGAGCTTAGTAAATGTGCCCCTAACTGTCATGCACTTCATTATCTGTATAAGTGACAGAGGGGCTCTCAGATGCACACAAGCGTGGAACAGAATTGATGTAACACGTGCAGCTGGGATTGTTGGGAAAAAAGTTCAGTACCCAGCCTTCTATTTCCATCTATATATTTATTTTCCATGGATGAATATATATATATATATATATATATATATATATATATATATATATATATATGTATGTATAGCTCATCGTATAGTCAATGTACAAGATTGCAAAGCTTGCACTTTAATACAGAACTGAGGCTCAGCTGATTGTGCTGCTAGTTTGCTGAATCATAAAATATCATTTTGGATACCTGCCATTCCTTATTTTTTTTTGGTTTTGGCCTTCAGTTAAAAGTCTATTTCAATCTAAATGTAAAGTAAAGGAATTTAGTTCTGTGTTAATATTCTATTTGTGTTTTGTACTAATAAATGTGTGTTAGTAAAGCCTCATTTACAAACAGTGGGCAAAGTTTTTGGATCCAATATGTCTATGAATATTCGCACTCATAAATTATTCTGATTCATGATATACAGTATCTAGCAGAGACAAAGGCAAAGGCAACTGGACTTTTAGAGTTTCATTCGAGTTCACTGAAGTACGGTTGCCTATGACTTAATTCTGCTATCAGGCCTGGACTGGCAATCTGTGGGTTCTGGCAAATGCCAGAGGGGCTGCTATAAGGTGCCATAGAAAGTCAGTATTTAGTGGGCTGGCCGCTGGTGGGGTGGTTTGGGCCTCCAGGGCCTATTTTAATTCTCAGTCTAGACCTGTCTTCTAGATACTGTTTTTGGACGGAAATTCGTATGTCCAAAATCATTGAACATTTAGGAAAGGTTGGGGTCTAAAATAATGACTTGGAGGGTCTGTCTCATTGGTATCCAGTTGAATGGCCCTGATGTAAATATTGTTCATTTGGCATCAAGTTCTCTAAGAGGGCACTAGTCCTTTTTCAACCAAAATTAACTCTGTCTCTTATTGGCTGGGATCGCACTCATCACGATTAAATGGAAAATAAATGGAGGGAATTTGTGCAAACTCCTTGCTCTTATCACTGTTAGGGCAGAAGCACAGAGCCTGTGTATGTGCTGTAAGCTGTAACCTAGCAACCAGCTGATCAGTGATCTCAGTGCAACAGGAAGTGACACAGCAGCTAGTGAGTGGCTGACAGGAAGAGGAAGTCACAGAGACTGGCAAAAGAAGAGAGCCTGGCATAGAGAGCCGCATGGTGGACAGAGAAAGAGGCCAGAGAGCTGCTGGTGGGCCCAGAGAGCTGAGAGGCTGCACCAAAAGCATTCATTTGGATCAGACTGGCACAGGGAAGCCACATACTGTGCCTGGAAAGACAGAGAGTGTGAAAGGAATCCAGACTGGAGGAACAACCAGCAGGAGATTCCTATCTGAGCATCCAAAGGAGCTGGTAGTCTCACTGTATGACTGAATGTGCTGGACTCACCTGAAGAGAACTGTAACGTATCCAAAGAGGATTTGTGAGTATCTTGTTTAAAGGGACAGTACCCTAAAGAGCGCTGAAGAAAAACAGACATTAAAGACTTTGCCTTTTAGTTAGCTAGACAGCTTTGCGCTAGCAAGTTAGTTAGTGAGACCCTTTTGCCACTAGTTAGGAGTCCTGCCTGTATTAGGTGCCCATTTATTTTAGATAAACAGTTATTTAACCAATACTGTGTGTGTTATTACTGTATTCCTAGTGGGGCCACCCATAGGTGCATTCCCGGATCCCACTAGGTGGAGGCACTGCGCTGGTAAGTACAAGGTACCCAGTCTCTCCCCATACCACTGCAGAGTGGCTCAGGTTTGTCCCGTGTCATCAGGTAAGCGCCACACGTGGAGTGTAACACCGACAAAGGGGTGTCGAAAGGGTTACATAAACATACCGGTATAAAGAAAAGCTGCAGAGGAAACATGTTTCTTCTTCCAAGAAGGCTTCAATAGTGATGAGACATGATGCTCATGAGCCACTGGTTGGGGATCACTGTCCTTGAGCCTTTGTTTATATGCAGTTAAACTGTGCTGTACATGGGCACATGTAGGCAAAAGTGTAAACTTGGATGTCAGTGTTTTATTTTAAGTATCACAAGAACTTTCCAAAACCACTTGCAGGCTCCTGATGCATGCGGGTTTCTTCTCCTTCTTAAGCTGCTCAGCAGGCTGTCCATTAACCCTCCCACACTTTCACGCATACCATCTTCTTGTATATTTGTTTAAAGGCAGCCAAGCTGGTCTGTGCAGATTTCATTCACCTAATTAAAGCCATATGCTGTGCAGGCCGTGGACCAGTGATCTGAGTGTCAGTGGTAGCAAATAGTGATGGGCGAATAAATTCGCCTGGCATGAATTTGCAGCGAATTCCCACGTTTCACTATTTTTTCATGAAAACATTCGAATTTCACGATTTTTTCGTGAAAATGTTCGAATTGCTCAATTTATATAGTGAAAACGTTCGAATTGCTCTATTTTTTTGTGAAAACATTAGAATTTCACGATTTTTTTGTGAAAACTGTAGAATTTCACGATTTGTGTGAACTTTCCGATTTCAAGATTTTTCGGCGTTTTGCGAATTTTGCGGGAAATTTGTGCATTTTTCGGCAGAGAGATTCGCCAGTCACTAGTATCAAAAGTAATAGTTAAAGTAGAATGGAAATGGATAGCAGACTGAAGAAAGAAGGCAATGAATAAGTGGTAGAGAGCAAAGGCAAAAGGGAGATATAAGAAAGGTAAGAGAGAATATAGAGTCAATAAGGAGAAGGAACAAAGAAAATAGGGGTTAGAAGGCAAGTGGCAAGATCACCCAATGACAATATGTGCTCAGAAACGTAGTTATCAATCTTTCTCAATCATTCTCCTTCCAGGGCAAAGAAGGATAGCAAGTGTTTTGTCTTTCCCTATGAACAACATGTCCTGTTTGTCATAATAATTATTATAGCAAAGTCAATTGAAGGTAGTGTGACAATGACCTATTTTCCATATGCACACGTTGAATTTAAAAAAGAAAAAACAATTTCGTCAGTTTAAAAAACAATTGACACCATCCATTTTTAAAGTTAAGCTTCTATCTTCGATAAGACATAGACTGTGCCCCTTTAAAGAAGGTTGTAACCAAAACCAAGAACTGCTTACACAATACATTGTAATAATAATACACTGGGTTACAGGGGTGCAAAACTAACATTATTTGAAAATTGCCCTTTAAAATACACTTTCATCACACAATTAACTTCAAACCAACAGAAAGATGAGTCATGATAAGTGTCCTCTATTAAGTCTCTATTAGTAGCTGATTTTTTACCTAATGTGGTTTAATATGTATATGCAAACCTGGTGGAATTCATAGTATCAGTGGATAGGAGGGAGGTTGTATTTATTGACATGCCTTAATCTGTATCCATCATTCAGCAGCGCAGTGTTAGGTCAACACCAAAATGTAACAGAGAAGAGTAGCGTTACCGCAAGTTTACTCGCGGGGCTTTAAATCTCCTGCCTAATACTATGACTTAAAGTGGCTTTAACACATCCATGTGCTGTTTTTACAAGGGATGGAACAGCAAACACAATACTCCTGTGCTTTGTCTCCTAATGAGTGAATCAACTCATCAACCTATTTAAAGAGAAATAACCGTAAAGCTTTATGAGTTTTACTCATTTTGGAGAAATCACAACTTACTTTTTTTATACCCTTCCGTCTACAGTGGGGGTCCCCAAGCACTTTTTACCCGTAAGAAATATTCAGATGTAACGCAAGTATGACGAAAGTTCCTGGGGGTGACAAATAAGGTCTGTTTAAAGGACCAGTAACATCAAAAAAAAAATTAAAAACATTTGTTAGTATACCACGGGAAAAAAACACCAAGACTAATTAAACTTTAAAATCGCACAGCCTTTATTAGGAAATAACTTCCAGAATATCCGCTTGCGATCCATCGTCCGGCGCTCGATTTTTCCTCCCTGCCTTCCTTATAGGAGATAGCCAGGGAGGAGAAATCGAGCGCCGCATGATGGATCGTCGACGTGTCGCCGTTTTTGAAGTGGAACGCAAGCGGAGTTTCACTATTTCGTAGCCACTATGTGGACTGCCAGTCTGAAGTAGGCTCTGTTTGACAGTACACCTGTTTTTTATGAAACCAAAACTTGCCTGAAAGTAGGGTTGCCACCTTTTCTGGAAAAAAAGACCCGCCTTTCTATATATTTATCTTTTTTCCCTATTAAAAACATTGAGCTCAAGCATTATATTTAACGACCAGGCCAAGTGGCAACCCTACCTACCTTTTTAAGGGTATTTTCAATGTAATTTAAAGTACATATCTATAAAATGGCCAATATATAGTGAATAAAGTTCCCCCTCGTGTAAAATATAAGGATATTATAAGTTACCGAGGAGTTTCATGACCATATAAAAACACGAGGCCGAAGGCCGAGTCATGTCATGGAACTCCGAGGTAACTTCTAATATCCTCATATTTTGCAACTGGGGTTACTTTATTTATTATAATACACAAATTTCAGTGAGTCATGTGACAGAAATGACATCAGAACTCAACGTTTATAAGGATATAATTTACAAGATAATTATGGCTTTTGTGTATTATACCGTTCTATCCGGCCTGCAAGCACAAAGCTGTTAATCTTTCCCACCAGCGCATTCTCTTAGCAATTAGAATTTGTCTAAATCAGATTCTTCCTTGTTCACCTTTGCCCAGACATGGATATAACACTCTTATCTGTATCTAGTATAGGTAAATCTAAAAAACTCTTATCTGTAGACCGTATCTGTGCTAGAGACATCAGGACTAGATTTCTTACAGGACTAGAATTATAACTATTAAAGGGCATGTCACTAATTCCATTTTTGGAGAAGAAATGTCTTCACTTCTATTTAGGCAGATGACTTTACGTTGCATCTACATTAGGTAACATGACATGTGATCCTCCATCCTTTACCCCATACTCCCCCCCCCAATATGCACACACCTCAGATCAAAGGATAAAAGCCACTGAGGCAAATTTACTAACCTACGAAAAATTCACCAGTGACGGCTTCGCTCACATCGCAACACTTTGCGAGGCGTAGATTCGCCAGGACAGCGTTAATTTACTAAAATCCGAAGTTGCGTCCATGGCGCTAAAGTTTTATATTGCCCAGTGTATAGTTTATGTGCCATATGTTAGGAAATGTAGGGGGGAAGCTGGTTACCCCAAAAAAAAATGTACGCTCTTTTGCAGCCTATCACCCTGAAAAAAGGAAAAGACACCAGCGTTTTTTGGGACTTAGAAATTTTTTCAAATAAATTTTGAGGAACTCCTATCTACTCTATTGCACTTTGCCTGGTCTGAGGTGGAGAAGGCAAGTCTGGCGCAAGAGGTAACGTTCAGTAAAATCTGCATCTTAGTGAATTTGCATAGTTACGTCCATTCGCCAGAGCGCAAATTCGACAGGCATTAGGGACCGAAGTATCGCTAGAGTCTATCTCATTCGCTAGTGAAGTTACGCCAGCGACCGTTAGTAAATCCGCAAAGTACCGAAATGACATCACGCTGGCGAATTTTCACGCTGCGACATATCTCCTCTTCTTCTGGGTGACTAATGGGATGCACCGAATCCACTAGTTTGGATTCGGCTGAACCCCCGAATACTTTGTGAAAGATTCAGCCGAATACCAAACCATATGCATATGCAAATTAGGGGTGGGAAGGGAAAAACATCTTAGACGTCCTTGTTTTGTGACAAAAAGTCATGCGATTTCCCTCCCCGCCCCAAATTTGCATATGCAAATTCTGATTCGGTTTGGCCAGGAAGAAGGATTCGGCCGAATCCGAATCCTGCTGAAAAAAGGCAGAATCCTGGCCGAATCCCGAACCAAATCCTGGATTCGGTGCATCCCTATAATCTACCCAAACTCCGTTCCCCTGCCTTCCCGCTGGCTAGAATGTAAATCATCAACGGAATGATACTCAGAGCACTTCGTTTTCCGAAGTCGCCCGGAATTTCCTTGTTAGGCAACACTCGTAGCAGCATATATCCTGCACTGGTGTATGTGTTCCCTAATAAATTTAGGGAATTGACGAAGTCACGAAAAGAGACGATCTGCCAAAGTCCCAAAGCCATGAAAAGACCAGAATTGACTAAAAGAGCCGAACTTGAAGTCCTGAAGCCACAAAAAGTGCCGAAGTCACGAAAAGAGCTGAGCTTGAAGTCCTGAAGCCGCGAGTTCAGTTCTACTGAACACCAATTTGTGTTTTTTTGAAAGCCCTAGCCACCAATATATAATTTTAATACTTTACAGGCCCCTGCCACCAATGTTTTTTTTTTAAATATCCTCTGGGGCTCCAATGTTTTTTTTTAACTTGTAAGTGGGCCCTGGTGCCAACACTTTTTTTTAACTTTTGGGGGGCCCTGACCACCAATGATTTTTGAAAAACTTTTATGGGGTCCCTGGAGCCAATGATTTAAAAAAAAAAAAAAAAAAACTTTTATGGGAGGCCCTGGCACCACAGTTTTTTTTTTTAACCATCAATGGCTTTCTATAACTTGTGTGTGAGGGGGTTTATCGTTTTTAGCGCTGATGTCTATGTGGTCTTTTAACTGTGGGGTGGGGCTTGGGGGCCCCGTGATTTCTAATAGTGGCCCTGGTAGTGTAAGTTATAATTTCAGGGATGTTCAAGGCTAAAAGCTAATTACCTGCCCAATAGGATCTTTTCATCAAACAGACAAAGTGGATCCAGGTTGTGAGGCTGTGGGAATTGCCTCTGGTTGCGTCTTGTAGCAGAATTGTGTGACATCTCCTATCTCTAAATGACTTATTTTGCTCTTTCAACCTAACAATTTGTATCTGTTATAATCAATGGGGGACATTTATCAACACTGTGCAAATTTGCCCATGGGCAGTAACCCATTGCAACCAATCCGATTGTGGCATTCATTATTCTACTTGCAGCTATCTTTAAAAAGCTAATCACTGATGGTTGTTATAGTTAACTGCCCATGGGCCAATTTGCCCAGTGTTGATAAATGAGCCCCAATGTCTCCTTCTAGAGGTCTGTTATTCATAGCATGAGTGGGCTGTTTGCAACATGGCAAATTCAATAATAAAACTACAGTTTGTCGGGGGCTTTTTTTTTAACCACATCAGTTCCTCTTCCACTTTATTGTGAACATGCATCGTAAAAGGGATTTTTCTTGAATAAAACATGTGTCTGTCTTAGTAACAAATAAGACTCTAAAATAGTAAATAGTTTTTTTTGTTGAAACTGCCATTGTAAAAATGTGGTACATATTTACATTTTATATAGTGCAAGCCTACATTTTTAATGCACAAAAAATAAATATATATATATATTTATCTAAAGAGGCCATCTGGGCAATATTTTGGTTTGTTTCACTTGAAAGATCTCCTTTATGGGCTTGTAAAATTGATGTTTTACTTTACCAAAACATTCCTCTTTACTGTTTGGCTTTTATTTCTCCTCCATTGCTAACAATTAACTTCTGATTGCCACGGGGCATGTTCCTGAAGCTGAGGGACCTGCTTGCCGCTAATTAGCTTCGGCTAAACGAGTCATAAAACTGAAGTGTTACATACACAGCACTTCCTAAGACATTTTCGGAATGTTTAAGGTTATTTTTGCAAAAAGATCAGCAGAAAGTTTAAAAGCATTTTGCTCACCTCTGGGTTCTCGCTTTATTACAAGGTAACAAGGTTTTACTACTATTATAGGGAAATTTTGTAAGGCAACAACTCAGTGGAGATACAGTCAGCAAACTTAAATTCTCAAAGTTATTTTTGATCTAAAAAAAATAATGATACAGGAGTTTAGCCAGGGCAAACAAAGTAATTGAGTTTTGTATGCTTGAGATCCAACAAGATACATGCTAGACTTATCTAATATGGTGTAAGCTCCTGGGCATTTGTGCAATGGAAATTCTGTGTGATTTTACAATAGGTTGGAATATTGCTTAGGCTAGGACCAAACCTGCAGAGCTTGGCTTGCGGAGAAACGCAGGTTGAGAATAAACTCCTCTGCTGCTTGATGTGCCTGCACCTAAATACATTGCTCTTCAGGTCTTTTTGCAGCTTTGGGACTTCAAGTTCAGCTCCTTTCATGAATTTGGGTCTTTGGTCAGGGCCTTCTTATAAGTTAAAAACAAAACTGTGGCGCCAGGGCCCCCCATAAAAGTTTTTAAAAAAATCATTGGTGGTTAGGGCCCCCCATTAGGGTTGCCACCTGGCCAGTATTTTACCGGCCTGGCCGGTAAAAATGATGCTTGATGCCAATGTTATTAATAGGAAAAAATGTCAAGAATATAGGAAGGCCGGTATTTTTTTCCAGAAAAGGTGGCAACCCTACCCCCCATAAGTAAAAAAAATGTTGAGGCCAGGGACCTCTTTAAAAACATTGGCGCCAGCCCCCCCTTCTCCGTAACAAGTAAAAAAGAAACATTCTGGCCCCAGAGAATATTTTTTAAAAACATTGTTGGCAGGGGCCTATAGAGTATTAAAATAATACATTGGTGGCCAGGGGTTTAATAAAAGAAAAAAAACGCACACATTGGTGTTCAGTAGAACTAAAATCGTGGCTTCAGGACTTCAAGTTCGGCTCCTTTCGTGACTTCAGCTCCTTTCATGACTTAGGTCTTTTTTTTCGGCTTCAGGGCCTCAAGTTCAGCTCCTTTCATGACTTCAGATCTTTTCACGGCTTCGGGACCTCAAGTTTAGTTCCTTTCGTGACTTTGGGTCTTTTCGCAGCTTCTGGAACTCAAGTTCAGTTCATTTCATGACTTCAGGTCTTTTTACTGCTTTGGGACTTCAAATTCGGCTCCTTTCGTGAATTTGGGTCTTTTCGCTGCTTCAGGACCTCAAGTTCAGTTCCTTTTTGTGACTTCAGGTCTTTTTTTTCTCGGCTTTGGGACTTCAAGTTCAGCTCTTTTTGTGACTGCAGGTCTTTTCATTGTTTCGGGATCTCAAGTTCAGCTCCTTTCGTGACTTCAGGTCTTTTCGCGGCTTTGGGACTTCAAATTCAGCTCCTATCGTGACTTTGGGTCTTTTTGCGGCTTTGGGACTTCAAATTTGGCTCCTATCGTGTCTTTGGGTCTTTTCGCCAGCTTTGGGGCTTCAAGTTGTCTAGCCCCATGTCCGATTTCAAAATTAAATGTAAAAAAATATGTTTGCTTTTTTGAGAAACAACTAATTTCAGTGCAGAATTCTGCTGGAGCAGCACTGTTAACTGATGTGTTTTGGAAAAAAAATTTTGGCATGACAATATCCCTTTTAATTAGAATAGTTGCTGCCATTTTAGCCTGTTTGAATATCATGTATGTACAATCCTTTATTTACATAGGACCAACACATTTATACAAATTTATACTGCCTGTCTGCATTTTTGCAGTGCAAGAGCAAGCTCAATGAAATCTTAAGGCAACCCAATAAAAAACTGGGAGTACACAGAATGTTTTTTTTGCAGATAATGCCCAGGTCCAAAATGCATGCATATCAGACTTGGTCTCAGGATGAAAACTTCATACTCATCTTGTAACAGTTCAATGTAAAAGGTGCACTGTGATAAAGATTTTGTATAATAGAATGTAAGCTCTGGGGCATGTGCAATTCCTTTATACTCTACTATTCAATCTGTTGATGACATGATGGGATTCCTCAAATAGCTGTGTTATAAATACAGGAGGTAGAATTTTTTTTTTCCCCCTTCATCTCTCCTGACGTGACAGTGGCTTGAAGCAGACCGTGGGAATCCAGACAATCTGTCTATAAATAAAATTGCTCAGCTGCACAAGGCTAGGAACGTTGGCAAGACCTGGATAATGAGAGTCACCGGTTAAAATTCCTACCAAAAAGCCCTTTGGCTTTTGGCATTAGTATAGAACACTAAAGTCTTGATACTCTATCTAAACACAACACGACACTGTCCACATTAACCGCGCAGTCATTTTAGCTTTTTTAATTATTATTAAAATTATTATTTTTAATTTTTATTAATTCTCCTCATTAAAAAAAAAGCAACCTTGGTCAATATTTTTATTAGATATTTCCACTGGCAGAAGTACAAATTTCGAGTATCCCTTTGATCTGTCCCCGCAACAGTGATTCAAGGTATTTCCCAGGTACAATTCCTATATCTCAATGTATACAATAGGATATAATGCCTAGGAACAGTTCTCTCATTAAAAGCCTAATCTGTTCCACTACATTCTTGTCGGACAGAATGATCCAGCATTAGAGTATGCCTCAATAGCAAGCGGTAATAAGGCTGATAGAAACAGCTTAAGTAATTGGATTGCTATATGGTCTTGAATGTCTGACAACAAAAGATATCAATCTCTACTCTGCCGCGGAATCTTTGTTCTAGCAATGAATTCATTAAGTCATGCCTTCGGAGGCTTGTGGTCCCAGTCGAAAAAAAAGGGGACAATAATGACAGATTGCGGACACAAAAGCAAGACCATGTGATGAGCACAGAGAAAGCGACTGTACCATTCCAAGAAGCTAATTACAGCGAACAAAAGCATCAGACTTTGACTTGTTGATCATTACCATAATCCCATTACTACAGGGCTCTCGTATTCCCATCAATGCCGGGTCTTTACCAACATCCTCTCGCCCTTTGAACGTCACATTTTATCACCTAAGAGACACAATGAACATCTGGCTCTATAATATTCATCTCATTGGAGATGATATTTGTCGGCCTGCCAAAGATGTTTCTGTAATTTGGATCTCCCTACCTTAAAGGAGAAGGAAAGGTAAAAACTAAATAAGCTTTATCAGAAAGGTCTATATAAATACACAGGGATTTGTGGCGAGGCCACAATGGCTCGGTCTTAGGGCGGCAATATTTTAGGGGAGGTATGCTGCCGAGTCGCATTGGGGAATGTGCTGGGGATGCGACGACTGCTCCCGGCCAGCGCTCCGCCACTTTCCCAGAGGTAGACTGCGCATGTGCACTCACGAGGGGAGGGAGTTTCACCCTCAGGCCTTTAGGGACGGCATGCAGCCCAGCCGCATTGGGAAATGCGCTGGGGATGCGACTACTGTTCCCAGCCATCGCTCCGCCTGAAAATCTAAAGAATTTCAGGTTATCGGGCAAAAACCTAAAAAAATAGAAAGATTCTGGAGGAAAGTCCGAAAAATTAGAAAATTCGGATTTTCACTCTATTTTATTAAACCGATTAAAAGTGAACTCCGGCTTCCAAACCACAATCTGATAAAGAGGCCACATAACACAGAAACCCCTAATATACTCATCACAGTTACCTGTTTCTTCAAAAAGTATAAATAAATGGCATTTTCTGTGCTGAAATCCAGCTGTTTAACAGTTCTTCTCTTTCTGAATCATTTGAAATCCTGACAGGGAAGGAGGGACTAAACACTGATGTTACAAATTGTAACAACTTCTCCACAGCTTACAGACAGCATGCAGGAACTACATCACCCACAATGCATTGCACTGTGATCTTCCTTTCCTTATTGAAATCACATGTGCAGGGAATTGTGGGGTTTGGAGGATGCAGGCTGAGGACAGATGGGATACAAAGTAACAGTAGTCAGACAGCTCAGCAAAGTAGTCAGACAGATCAGCAGGAGAGCAGGGGGCTAGGCTTAGGGAACTGTCAGAAACCATTAAAAATCATGAAAGTCAGCATATTTTTGAATTGATGTAAATTGCAAAGTTGCTTTAAATTATGATAACTGTTCAAAAAGCTTAAGTTATGTTTGTGTGGAGTTCCCCTTTAATAAATAAGGTCAAATCAGGCATGGGAGTTTGGTTGTGGGTTTTTTTTTTATATATAAAATATGAGTTTAGTAAATAACCCCCTTAAAGAATGGATATCCAAATCAGACAAAGGAGAAGGTCACAAGCATTTTGGACAACAGGTCCCATAGCTGTAATATAAGGAAGCTGAGCAAGAAAGAGGGAAGAATTTAAAAGCCTATAGTAACAAAAAGCCAATGTTAATTACATAAATAGAGGTATGGGATCCATTATCCGGAAACCCGTTATCCAGAAAGCTCTGAATTATGGAAAGGCTGTCTGCCATAGACTCGGTTTTATTCAAATAAACCACATTTTTAAAAAATTTTCTTTTTCTCTGTAATAATAAAACAGTAGTTTGTACTTGATCCCAACTGAGATATAATTAATCCTTATTGGAAGCAAAACCAGCCTATTGGCTTTATTTAATGTTTACATGATTTTCTATTAGACTCAAGTATGAAGATCCAAATTACAGAAGATCCATTATCCAGACAGCCCCAGGTCCCGAGCATTTTGAATAACAGGTCCCATTCCCGTACTTAAAGGGATTGTTCACCTTTAAATTAACTTTTAGTATGATGTACAGAGTGATATTCTGAGACAATTTGCAATTGGTTTTCATTTTTTATTTCATTTGTGGTTTTTGAGTTATTTCGCTTTTTATTCTGCCACTCTCCAGTTTGCAAGTTCACCAATCTGGTTGCTGGGCTACAAATTCCCCTAGCAACCATGCACCAATTTGAATAAGAGCCTGGAATATGAATAGGAGAGGCCTGGGTGCAAAGATGAGCAATAAAAAGTAGCAATAACAATAAACTTGTTGCCTTACAGAGCATTTGTTCTTTAGATGGGGTCAGTGACCCCCATTTGAAAGCTGGAAAGAGTCAGCAGAAGAAGGCAAATAATTCAAAAACTATATAAAAAAAATAAATAATGAAGACCAATTGAGAATTCACTGACAATTGGCCATTCTATGATATACCTGATATACTAAAAGTTAACTTAAAGGTGAACCACCCCTTTAAAAGGAAAATAAATATCCAGATAAAGGGAAACTACACAGAACATAAAGCAGTTATCGATTGCCTTGCACAGAAACAATATGGTGCAGCTTACAAAACAGTTTAAAGGGCATTGAAAGTCTATAATAGAATAAGACTAGAAATTCTGTATTTTGTATACTAAATATAAACATAAACTTACTGCACTCAAACAAATGATTTATGCTTTCAAAGTTGGCACAGGGGGTCACCGTCTTGTAAACATCTTTGCAAGACCAAGACTGTGCACATGCTCAGTGTGATCTGGGCTGCTTAGGGATCGTCATAAACAAAGCTGCTTGAGTTCTGCATGGCTGGGAAGTAAGACGGGGCTCCCCCTGCTGTTCATAAGTAGGATTGTTTCCTTGCAGAGCAGTTAGGGACCGTCTGACAATTCCTATCCACAGCAGTAAATGAAGGGAGAATTTCACTGCATACAGTCAGGTTTCCTATAAAAACGGTACACATTTTTTAATTAAAGTATATTGGAGATAGGTTTCTTTTTCATTAAAGAAAGTAAAAATATGATTTTATTTTATTGCCTTTACATGCCCTTTAAGGGTGACTGCAAAACACGTGAATAAATGTGTAAATGTTTTTCGGGAGCAGAGGCTGAAACTGTGCTTTCCCCTCGCCTGTTATTCTGATTGCACTAACAGATGTGCTGGACTTTCACTTATAATGATTTACAATGGTTTATATTTCCAATGATTTATTTTTACAATTACTCTGCAACAGACTGAATTATAAGCTCCTTGGGACTTTCTCGTTTTGATGGAGTTTTTTTTTTTATTCTTCTTTTGCCCCTTTAGCCGTTCTTTCCACTTTTTTTCTTTCCACTCATTTCCCCTTTTCCTTTTACTACTCTGACTCGGCATAAACAAAAGTCGATTGTGTTGTGTGTTCTGCACTTGTACTTTTTCCCTTCATTGCTGACCGAGTTCATTTGGAATGGGCCATTCACATAATGACTATCATTCAATGGTAGAAAAAATATCCCAATGCAGAGAGAGAAGTGTGAAGCATTCTAGAAATGCGCTGCTCAATTAAACCTCTGCAAATCTATTGTCCCGCGGGGGAAAAATCTAGATGGAAATGTAATCTTAAACTCTAAAAACCGCAGGTTATAACTCGCAGGAGGATTTTTGGGTAGAAAAACAGTGGAAGTGGCTTACAATAAACCTACAGGAGTTCCTCAGTCATATCAATTATGGAGCATCATTTGGAAAACTTGCAGATCAGATTTTACAGTAGTTTCCTAGCGTGAAGGTGTTAGAAACTGCCCGTGTCTTTGCTTCTTCCTCTTCTTATTCTGCTTATGTTAATTAATCATGATGTGATTGTTTTAATTGCCCCCGGATCTACAGCAGTGCTAAGAATAAACCAAATAACAATGTAAAGAACGGCATATCATTTACATACCTCCCAACATTATAAAATAAAAAGAGGCCTAGAAGATGTATTAGAGCTCACTCTATTAAACTCACCAGACCTCATGTCTCTCTACATGCAGAATTTGTGCAAAAGGCAGTTATTTTGTTAGATTTTGTTTGTACTGGAATCAGTTATGTGAGTGAGCTCTAATTCATCTGCTAGGAAAGGAGCCCCCCTATAAGATATATTGGATCTAACTGTCAATGAATATCTGACACCCAACTGCTGCATGAAGAGAGAATGAAGAGAAACAGATGCTGAGAGAGGAATAGTGAAGATAAACTTGATAATTTCAGAAATAATTTAGAACATTTAATTGATTGTATTTAGAAAGTTTCTTATTTCAGTATGATGAAACGTATATTAAATTTTCATTTTCACAATAGTTCCCCTTTAAGAATTTATATTTGCAGCTATTACACAATACGAATATCTGTACAGCTTTGTTGATTGGACTGGTTAGGGCCACAATATTCCATAGGAAGCTTTGATTGAGAAGTAAATGCGTTGGCTTTAAAGGACTTTCACTAGTGTTTCTGTAAAGTTGTAAAGGTATGGGACCTGTTATCCAGAATGTTCGCGACTTGCAGTTTTTTGGATAATAGATCTTTCTATCATATGGATCTTCATACCTTAAAGTCTATTAAAAATCCTTTAAACATTAAATAAAGCCAATAAGCTGGTTTTGCTTCCAATAAGGATTAATTATATCTTAGTTGGGATCAAGTACAAGCGACTGTTTTATTATCACAGAGAAAAAGGAAATCACTTTTTAAATTTTAATTATTTAGATAAAATGAAGTCTAAGGTAGATGGCCTCCATGTAATTTGGAGCTTTCAGGATAACTGGTTTACAGATAATGAATCCTATAGTTGTAGCTTGTTCCGTAGAACTGGAAGAATATGGCGACTGAATGTGTTTTGCTAAGTATTTTTAAGTCGAAGGATTTTTTTGGAAAATCGTACGATAAAAACGTTCGATTCAAAGTACGATTAGAGTACGATCGTACGATCGACATTTGAATGTCGAAGGATTCTATTTGATGGTCAAATTTCGAAGTTTTTTTCTACTTCGAAATTCTACCCTTGATAAATCTGCCCCTTAGTAAATAGTTAGTTTTGTCTAGAGGCTATGTATTCCTATGGTTTAAAAAATAAGTCCAATAAAAAAGGACTTAAACAGAAGTGTATTTTTTACTTTTTTTCTGTTGTTAAAGGGATTCTGTCATGATTTTTATGGTGTATTTTTTATTTCTAAATGTCACTGTTTACACTGCAAATAATTAACTCTATAATATAAAATATCATTCCTGAACAGAGCAAGTGTATTTAGTTGTAATATTGGTGTGTAGGTGCATCTCAGCTCATTTTGCCTGGTCATGTGATTTCAGAAAGAGCCAGCACTTTAGGATGGAACTGCTTTCTGACAGGCTGTTGTTTCTCCTACTCAATGTAACTGAATGTGTCTCAGTGGGACCTGGATTTTACTATTGAGTGTTGTTCTTAGATCTACCAGGCAGCTGTTATCTTGTGTTAGGGAGCTGCTATCTGGTTACCTTCCCATTGTTCTGTTGTTAGGCTACTGGGGGTGATATCACTCCAACTTGCAGTACAGCAGTAAAGAGTGACTGAAGTTTATCAGAGCACAAGACTGGGGGCAGCTGGGAAACTGACAATATGTCTAGCCCCATGTCAGATTTCAAAATTAAATATAAAAAATTCTGTTTGCTCTTTTGAGAAATGGATTTCAGTGCAGATTTCAGTGAACATATTTCGGTGTTTTTTTCAGTTATTACAGTTTTGCTAATGAAGGTGAATTGCCCTTTAACCCGTGAGTCTAACTTCTCCCAAGGGACCTGTTATCTTATAGTGTTAAAAGAGGGATTCTGAACGCCAACCTATCTCTGTGCTGCCTGTGCTTTCAACTTATCATTCTGATACCCTGTCCAATCTATCTGAGCCACTATCCACAGACTGAGCTCGATAACCTTTGTTCTTCATTCACCCCACGCATACGTAACGCACAAAATATATACGTTTTCTATAATCACTACGTATTTTTAGTTCGCACGAATGGCCCATTCCATGAGAAACATTGCACTTTAATTTATCACCTGCTTTTATTTTTTTTATGGCGTGATTAGTTGACAAATAATTACCAAAAATGTTCTCAAGCAGTTTATACAACGCTGCTTCTGCATGACATTATACAACACCGCTAATAGTAAAAAAAAAATACCCTGCATAGGAAAACATGCATTAAAAGGTTTATAATGTAACCTAAATAAACACAAGAACCACACGTAAAACAGAAACACAGGGTGTTGGAAACCAATTCTGTCCACACGCTTCTAAGCCTAAGGGTATATTACATATTACCAATGGCCTTTAAAAATGCGACAAGCGGGTTCGGAGAATGTTGATATTAGGAGATAAACCATCTGTAGAATATCCTATACTGGGTAAATGCCCAAGGCTAGAATAGCTAAGCCTTCATACTGAAATCTCAAGTAAGGGGCAGATTTATCAAAGGTCCAATTTCGAAGTGAAATATACTTCGAATGGCTATACTACGACTTCGAATATCGAAGTCGAAGCTTTTTTTACCGAATTTAACCGTTTTGCGGTCTAAGTAAAATCGTCCGATCGAACGATTAAATCGTTCGAATCGGACGGTTCGAACGATTTCAGCGATCGATCGAATGATTTTACTACGACTACAAAAAAACTTAGAAAAATGCATTAGAAGGTCCCCATAGGCTAACATAGCACTTCGGCAGGTTTAATTTGGCAAGTATTGGGGGCCCATTCACTTAGCTCGAGTGAAGGAATAGAGGAAAATAGAGGAAAAAAACTTCCAATTTTGAATGATTTTTTTCGGCTACTTCGACCTTCGACTTCGAATCAAACGATTCGAACTAAAAATCGCTTGACTGTTCGATAGTCGAAGTACTGTCTCTTTAAAAAAAACTTCGACCCCCTAGTTCGCCCAATACTCCTCGGCCAATGTTAGCCTATGGGGAAGGTCCCCATAGGCTTTGCAAGTTTTTTCTGATTGAAGGATAAGCCTTCGATCGATGGATTAAAATCCTTTGAATCGTTCGATCGAACGAATTGCGCTAAATCCTTCGACTTCGATATTCGAAGTTGAAGGATTTCAATTCGGCAGTCGAATATCGAGGGTTAATTAACCCTTGATATTCGACCATAGGTAAATTTGCCCCTTGAAGTCAAAGTTTTTTTTAAAGAGACAGTACTTCTATTATCGAATATTCTAACTATTTTACTTCGAAGTAAATTCAAAGTCGCAGTATCCTATTCGATGGTCGAAGTATCCAAAAAATTACTTTGAATTTCCAATTTTTTTTACTTCGAAAATTCCCTTGAATTCACTTCGACCCTTGATAAATGCTTTTCTGCTGAAGAAGTGACTAAACTTAAACTGGATTGCCCCTTTCTTCATCCTACTGGTCATGGGACCAATCAAATTAATCGAGAGCATGCGCATACAACTCAATGTTTAGTTCTCTGTGCAGTTTGTAGATGTTTGCATGGACAGGCAGGGCCGCTATTAGAAATCACGAGGCCCCGTACAACAACATTTTCGGGGCCCTCTGGGCTCCGCCCACCCCGGCCTCCAAGCCCCACCCCAGATCCCACCCACTCCACATCACAGTTAAAAAACCACACAGACATCAGCACTAAAAAAGGTAACCCCCCTCCCACACACAAGTTATAAAAAGCTATTGGTGATGACCAGGGCCCCCCTATAAGTTAAAAAAAAAACATTGGCGCCAGTTCCCACCTTACATCTTAAAAAAAATTGCGGCCCCAAAGAATATTTTTTGAAAAACTTTGGTCGCAGGGGCCTATAGAGTATTGAAATAATACATTGGTGGCCAGGGGACTAAAAAAACACACATACACATTGGTGTTCAGAGGAATTGAACTCGTGGCTTCAGGACTTCACCTTCGCCTCCTTTCATGACATCGAGTCTTTTCGCCGCTCCAGGACTTCGGCTGTTCGGCTTTTCGGTAGTTCCACATTCAAAACTTCGGAAGGAGGCTGCGCGACTTCGGCGCTGTCAAGAGGGGGCCTAGCTCTTTCAAAAGTTTAGCATTGCCGGGCCCCCCTTCAGGCCCTGCGCCCCCCTGATGGCGCATAATGTTAATTATGGAGGTTTAGTTAAGGACCAGTAACATCAATTTTTTTTTTTGAATTCGTTAGTAAAGAAAGAAAAAAAAAACCACAAAGACAAATTTAACTTTTAAATCGCTAAGTCTTTATTAAGAAATAACTTACCGAAACTCCGCTTGCGCTCCTCTTCAGAAAAGGCGATCCATCGTGCGACGCTCGATTTCTCCTCCCTGCCTTCCTTATTGGAGATAGCCAGGGAGGAGCGCCGCATGATGGATCGTCGTCTTTTCTGAAGAGGAGCGTAAGCGGAGTTTCGGTAAGTTATTTCTTAATAAAGACTTCAAGATTTTAACGTTTAATTTGTCTTTGTGAATTTTTTTTCATTCTATACAAAAGAATTTCTGGTCTTTTAATGTTTACTAGTAGACTTAAGGTATGAAGATAGGGTTGCCACCTTTATGTCTGGCTGAGACCGGGCGGGGAACAGGTCCGTGATGTCAGTGGGCGTGTCTGTGATGGCAGAGGGTGGGGCTTTGACATCAGTGGACGGACCCGTAATGTAAATGGGCGGGGCTATGACGCGGCGATCAGCGATTGTCCGATCGCCGTGTCAATCAAGGGAATCCAGTCCAGTTTTCCTTATTTGGAAAACCGGGCAGGAAGTATAGACCCGGGCAGCCCCTCAAAATACTGGGCTGTCCGGGTCAAAACTGGACAGGTGGCAACCCTATATGAAGATCCAATATTACAAAAAGATCCATTTTCCAGAAAAAAACCCAAGTCCGGAGCATTCTGTAAAACAGGTCCCATACCCGTATAATATTAAATCAATCTTCATAAGAAAAGCCCAACGATGATGGCTGTGTGCTAAAACCAGGATAAAGTCAATGAAAAGATTTGCAGCCGCAATTAATATTGAGAGCGGGAGGGACGTGTCTATCATTCCACCAACCATTTGACCCATTTTAAAACATATAGTTCTCGTAAGTGAAGAATTCAATGGCTTGTGAAAACAGAAACTCGTCAGGCAATTCATAATAAAAGTTCCTTTTCAGATGTGTTGCTTCCAGGGGGGATTTGCAAACATACTTTATCAAATCAGTGCATTCCGAGCATCTCTAACAAAGAAGTTCAATTAAACACATCATTAATCTGGGTGACACATTACATTTACATACCTCCCAACTGTCCCTTTTTCAGAGGGACAGTCCCTCTTTTGACAGCTCAACCCGCAGTCCCTCATTTGTACTGGAAAGTCCCTCTTTTCTCTGCGCCGAACAGCCAGAAAAAGAAACAAAGTTTCTCACTTAATTGGCTTTTAGCAGAGAGCCCAGAACAGCTAACAGGTGCAAATAAGATACTTTGTAACAATTTTGAGACACAAAAACACAGTTTAGATAAGGAGATATATTTTCAAACTTTCATAACCTGCCAAATTTTGTAAAACAAACATGGTAATTAGGGGGTGTGGCCACAGAAAGGGGTGTGGTCAAAAAATTGCTGCGCTACGTGCGAAAAAATTTTTTTTGTCCCTCTTTTTACTTCCAAAATGTTGGGAGGTATGCATTTAAAATATCATTGGCTGTGGGATGCAGCATGTTGCATTTTACCTTCCTTCGGCACTTACATGCGTCTGTGTGAGTACAGCCGCATTGAAAAGAATTCAGCACATCTACTCCCTGCGCTCCCCTGCGGCTGAACGTATAAAACCGAAACGCAGGGGAGCACAGCTTCAAACGCCTATGAGTAAGGGCCCTAAAAGCTTTAGTGAGTTGGGGTTGCCACCTTTATCTGCTTCTTATAGGGACAGATTCACTAACGGGTGAATTTTCGCCACCGTCAGCTTCACACCACTTCGGCAGGCGCAAATGCGCTACCAATACGCTAATTAACATAAATGGGAAGTTTCATCCTGGGCGTCGAACACTGGCGACTTTTTGAAGATTTCATATCGAAAGATGCACTAGCATTCATTTGTGCCTAGCGAATCTTGCGCTTAGATCAATTTGCATAGGGTGGAAATTTTAAAGTTGTACGGACGTCTTTATTATAAATGTTGCTGCAAATGGTTTCAGTTACCGTTTTTTTTATTACAAATGTCCAGGGAACCTTCATAAAGACAAGAGAGTTAATATAATGCCCTACAAAATGAATGTTCCATATGTAATAAAATGTCTGGAGAAAACCGATTACCCCAAAAAAGTAAGTTAGGACTTTTGCAGCCAATCCCGCTTAAAAAAAGTCGCCAGCGTTTTCTGAACTTTAATGCATTTTCAGCCCACAGGATATGATGTAAGTGACATTAGATTGAGGAAGATCTAGTGCTTTATAGCACTTCATCTGGTCTGAGGTGGCGAAGTCAACTCTGGCGAAAGAGGTAACGTTCAGTAAAATCTGCACTTTAGTGAATTTGTGGAGAAACGATTGTTCGCCAGAGCGAACAGTCGCCTGGCGATATCGTGCGAATGACGACTAGAGACAATCCCGTTCACTAGCGAATTGGCGCCTTGCGGGTGGCAACGCTGGTGAAAAGTCGATAGCATTAGCTACTTCACCCTTTAGTGAATCTGCCCCATAGTAGGGAGTAAAGAATTCCAATGGCACATTGGCGTGCACAAATAATATAGTAGTTCAGAAACATATAATATCATTATTATAATATATTATATATTGGCTATTGCCTTTGGAATAAATGCATATCCCCCCAGGGTTTTATCTCATTATCTCAAACAATGAAGCAGGTGCTAGGAAGCAGCACCTTAGGGTCCAGTAGGGGGGGATTCCCACTGACCGGTGCTGAGTAGGTGGGATGACATGTTCTTCAGCAGACCAAGTGTCTGGGAACAATTCATTCATGATAGACGCAATCTCCACCTTGATGCTTAAAGTCTTCCACACCTGCTGTTGAACAATGCTTTTAATTAAAGCAAGGTATGGGCTGGGATTTTCATACTGATTGATGTCGGCAAGGATATTTTTTTTCACAGCTCTCTAATGAGGCATGAAGGGTTATTTAAAGAGGTTGATGACAAATGGGCATAAATGCCACTACACTGCTCCGAGTCAATTGAGTTAAAGGAGCACAGGCAACATCATTCATTTGCTCATAGGAAACTAGTTAAATATACACAACCTGCACTTACTAAATCTGCCTGTTAATGCATGAGACAGGACGGGTGATAAATAACTATATATTGTTATGCTTTAAAGAGCAAGAACTGATGGGGACTTTTACTAAAGTGTCGCTATCACCTAAAAATATACTGTTTAGTTGTTGCTCAGTGGAAGGCGATAATTACTATATGCTTACTATATGCTTACACAGTTGTGGAATCTCTGTGTACAGACTATGAGCAGACTTACAAGGTTGTTCATGCTGCTTCTATGTCAGGACTTTTTCATTCCAGATGTCTTTGGCTGGATCAGGTCAAACCCCCTTGTCTGCACAGCCCTATTTGATTATAAGGGAAATATAGAACTATAGGTGGCACTTGATAATGGCTAGGGAGTAATCCTCTATGGCAGGGATCCCCAACATTCAGAAGTAAAAGAAGTTGGGGAGCAACGCTTGCATGAAAAATGTTCTTGGGGTGCCAAATCTGTGATGTGATTGGCCATTTGGTAGCCCCTATATTTTTTATCCAACCGAAACTTGCCTCCAACCTGGGAATTCAAAAATAAGCTCTTGCTTTGAGGCCACTGGGAGCAAAATCCAAGGAGTTGGAGAGCAACATGTTGCTCATGAGCTACTGGTTGGGGATCACTACTCTATGGGAATGATTGTCAGTCTTTTCTAGTACAAGTAGGGTTGCCACCTTTTAGTTCTGGCCCTAACGGCCGGTGACGTAGAGGGTGGGGGCAGGCCAGAGAGGGGCGTTGTTGTGCCATTTTGGGGGTGAGGTTATGACATTTTGGGGGTGAGTTATGACATTTTGGGGCGGAGTCACAGAGTTCTGCCAGGAAGGGACTGCAGCCCTTGGATTAGGTTAGTAGGGGAGCGGGTGGTTCTGAGGCAGGACAAGGGCAGAACAATAGGGATTACAAATATGTAATGACGGCCCAGGCCTTGGCTGGTGTTTTACGGGCTATGCCAGTGAAATACCAGCCAGGTTGCAACCATAAGTACAAGGCCACACTTAGCAAGCCTACCCTTTGATCAGGACCCCCTTTAGCTAAGGTTACAGATATAGAGCAAATATGTTTTTATCTCAAATATTACCCTGACTGAGCTTTTAGATAGGTCAATCTTCATACATGAACAAAATGTGGATTCAATCTTTCACTTTAGGCCAATCCGTATGATTCCGTCCAGCGAAACTATGTTTTCAGCCAAAGCTGAAGTAAGAATTGGTCAGAAGATTACTGCAAATTGAAAGTACTTTTATTGACACTACAAATTTTGAGCTCTTGAAAAAGAGCTCCCGCTCACAACAAGTAGTGTGTCAATAAAAGTACTTTCAATTTGCAGTAATCCTCTGATTCTTACTACAACTTTAGCTGACCTTTTAGGTATGTCTAGAAGAGCAGATAAGCTTCTACCTAAAACTCACTATAACTGGCATTCAAGCTGCTAAAATGCCCCATTAGGGTTTTCAGCCCTGCACTGCTCTTAGGCATATGATTGTGTTTCTGTTTGTAAGTTCATTTTTATTTATTTATTATTATATTTATTTGCATAGTTTTTGCCTTTTTGATGTTCCTATGCACCACACTCAGGCGAGGGTAAGAAATAGCAGGAACACAATAGAAGGAAAATGGTTTTAGAGGGACAACAACATAGTTCCATTAGTGATAAAAGGCTAAAGTTGGCTATACACACAATAATATAAATAAACAGGTTTTGTAAAATTATTAGTATGTGTATGGCGCCTCACCAGGCTGAACTGATATTATGGATACTGGGGAATCAGGTAGATCTGAATATTTCATCTGCTAATGCACCATGTTGGTCAACTTTGCATTAACACAAAAAGCAGGAGAAGGCCACTTTGAGCCATTTTCGGATATCATTTCAGATATTTTCTGGCGGATATTTTCAGACATTTTGTCATTCACACTGGATGGAATATTCTGCATTCTCTCAATGTCTCATTACATGAGCACTGCAGGCTTAAAAGGGGACCCGTCGCCCAAAAATATTATTAAAAATCCTATTTTATAACATTAGTCAAGCAAAATGAACTTTAATTACACTATATAAATTAATTGAATCTTGTTTCCTTCAGTCTGGGAATTCATAATTATAACAAGAAGGCAGGAGCCATATTGTGGGACACTGTTATTAAGACAAATCTTGTATCATCTCAGAATCTTGTTTGTGCACCAGAATGGGGGACCTGATGTCCATCCCCATGTCCTGGTTACACAATTAAACGTTGGAGAGAACGGGGGAATGTGGGGAGAGCAGTGACATGTAGGAAGTGCTGAATGGAAAGTGAAAGTAATTGTCTGCCCCGCCTCTATGCCATTGGCATAGAGGAGGGGCAGACAATATTTGATTGACAGCTGAGATTTTTAAATGAGTTTACAACAGCTATGAATGCTTTAATAAAAAATAGAAATTGGATTTCATGTTTAATTTGAAAAGGACTTTTATTATACAAATTTTTGTGTCTGGGTGACAGGTCCACTTTAATCACTTAACGGTCAGTACTGATAAACCTGGAAACCCATCACAATACAATATCCTAAAGACAGTTGTAGGTACTTAATGCAATTAACATAGATTAGCATATTTTTCCCAATAGATTCGTCTCGTGAAGCTTTTCTGTAAGCGACACTTTGATCCATAATATGGGAATGCTTGAAAGTGGGTGATGTCAGATCCCACATTTGGAAATGAAACATCTTTCTGACATGTGTAATGCGTGTTTCATCTGTGCTACAATCAAGTGTATGGAACTTGTTCATTTGTTTCCTGCATTTGTTAGCAATCTTTAAACCACATGGAGGATTTACTATCCCATTAAATACTTCGGCAATGTCTGCATATTGTTCGAGAATAAAGCTATCCGCAATGTGCACTACAGCAAATGGAGATAAAAGGAATATACATTCTATTTATATATGAGGTTAACCTCGATACTCCCTTAGGGTAATGGCACACTTTGATGCTTAGTGTATTTTGAAGGGAAGTCATGGCGATCACCTGGAGCCGACAGCAGCCGTTCCCTATTAGACACTGGGGGACAAAATGTTTGAGTTTTTCATGGTATCCTGAACCTCTTGGCTGTCACTGGTAACATGTGTCAGAATCTTTTGTAAAGGTCTCAGATATGAAACTATTGCATTCACTAGCAGGTATGAATTGTGTTGGGGGGATAATATACTGTGTGCTTGCACAATGGAATCTATGCTTCTCCCGAAGAATTCTTCATGTACCGTATCTCAAAAAAATATTGAATGATGACCCTTGTCCATGAAGAAAGTCGTGTCTAAGGCAAGAAACTTGGCATCTGTATTCAGATGTATTGAGTGTAAATATGTTAAAGGGATACTGTCGTGGGAAAACATGTTTTTTTCAAAACGCATCAGTTAATAGTGCTGCTCCAGCAGAATTCTGCACTGAAATCTATTTCTCAAAAGAGCAAACAGATTTTTTTATATTCAATTTTGAAATCTGACATGGGGCTAGACATTTTGTCAATTTCCCAACTGCCCCTGGCACAGAACCCATCTGAGATGGTGATTATTGCTAAGGGCAGTTATAGGAGCTGCAGGGGGCAAGAGGAACGTGGAGACCCAAAAATGATTCATTGTCAAGGGGTGATGTTTGTTCATCCTAAAAGTCAAACCATATTCTCTAAGGCAGTGATCCCCAACCAGTAGCTCATGAGTAACATGTTGCTCTCCAACCCCTTAGATGTTGCTCCCAGTGGCCTCAAAGCAGGAGCTTATTTTTGAATCCCGGGCAAGTTTTGGTTGTATAAAAACCAGGTACACTGCCAAACAGAGCCTCAATGTAGGTTGACAATCCACATAGGGGCCACCAAATGGCCAATCACAGCACTTATCTGGCACCCCAAGAACATTTTTTATGCTTGTGTTGCTCCCCAAATCCTTTTACTTCTGAATGTTGCTCACAGGTTCAAAAGGTTGGGTATCAAGGGATACATAAAGCAACCGAGAGTGGCAAGGTATGGAATTGTTTAGAAGATGTGATAATAATTTCCTTTTACTTTTTTTTTTTTTATACTGTTTTATAGGTATTCTCAGATTTTAGTGACTAATGCTGTTCTCCATTTCCACAAAAGCACATAAACTTTCCTTTCTCCCTTTCCTACGGGCCACGGCATCACAATTCAGCCAATAGGGAGTCCGCATTGCCCTCCTTCACATTTATTACAAGCATGTGCTAACGTATCTGTAAAGCCTTCCAAACTCGTCAGAGTCAACTCGCCTGCTCCGAGTAAGAAAAAAACAAAAAAACGAGGGGTAGGGCCATGGGTAATCGCACTCTCCAGTCCCATCTGTTGAGTCCATCGTTTTCACAATGCCTTTAATTGCATAAGGCAAAGGAGGCAGGATTTAAGTTTCAGTCCCTTGAACAAGTGCAATGCTCTATACAGCTCCTGCAGGGTCAATCTCTGTAGATGATGTGATTTTGAAAAGAACCAAAGGAGGGGAAAAAGTTTTCAGATCAATAGCAGATAAAGCCCGAGGGACAAAAGACTCCATTCTTTTATTCTCAAATCAGAGCAGCTGCAGTAGCACAAGCTATTGGAAAGCTATTAGCCAATGAATCCACTTTCAAATGTTTGTTCTCTGAATC
This sequence comes from Xenopus laevis, assembly GCF_017654675.1. NCBI lineage: Eukaryota > Metazoa > Chordata > Amphibia > Anura > Pipidae > Xenopus > Xenopus laevis. The sequence continues at coordinate 5,789,454 of NC_054380.1, forward strand.
CTTCACACTTTATAAAGGGGCAATCTAACACTCGGGATTCAGTGGTTTAAGACAAGGAGAATGGTAATGAATTTATTCCTGTCTACCTGGGGTATCAGATGAAGGTTTCACTCTCAAACAAGCCACTTGACTCTGGTAAAATATCCAAATAAGCTCTTTCTTCAACAAGAATAAAGCTCAGATCCATTTGGAATTTAGATCAAAGACTGATCAACAAACATTTGCTGTTGGCGTTGGGAAGAGCTTCCTGTGTGTAAACTTTTCTCTTAATTCGGAAAAAAAGTCACGTTTATATGGAATCTTCCACGAGCAGCATTTCATGGGTCAGAGCCACAATAACTGGAATGAACCAACATCTAGGGGCTGCTTTATTAACGGTTAAATTCAATTCAAACGGTCAATTCAAATGAGAGTTTCCAGAATAATGTCCCGTCTTTATTACGCGCAAAAAAAACTGTAAAACGTCAGCATCGAAGAGCTTGCAAATTCATTTATAAGTGAAACGGGTAGTTGTCCTATCTAAATGTAAGGTGTTTTTTTTTTTCAATTAGTTTTTTTCAAATTTCTTAAAAATGATGATAAAATGTGAATTCACTGCATTTAAGAGTTTTTTTTCACTAATTTATTATATTATTAGATTTATTAGTTTTTAATTCAAATCTGTTATTTAATAAGCACTCTTTAAAGCAAACACTGCAGTGTTAAGGGAGTTTGTTCCCGAAATGCATCAGGTGATGTTGGTCTGTGACCTGTTGGAATAAACCAACTTTTATCCGGAGTGCCGTCTGTCTCTATTTTGTCAAGCTCAGTGATTTACAGTGGGAACGCTGGTGGCGGAGCTTCCGGGATTTCAAATGGAGATACAGGTATATTGAGGAGTGCACATGTGCAGTGAGTTTAGAGCAGTCTAAATTTCTTTGACTTTATATTTTTTTCATTAGCCCATTTAATCAGTGTATTAGTCTAAGGGCTCTTAGGGCTAGTCCACACGGGGAGATAGCGACGCGTTTGCGGTCGCGGCGACAAAGCGCCGCGACAGTCGCCGCAACCGGCGCAGGCGACAGTTTTGTATGGGCGCCTATGTAAAAACGCCTGTGCTAACCACACGAGGCGATGCGCTTTTCAACAGTCGCCTGAAAATGCCTCGCCAGACTTTTTCAGGCGACTGTTGAAAAGCGCATCGCCTCGTGTGGTTAGCACAGGCGTTTTTACATAGGCGCCCATACAAAACTGTCGCCTGCGCCGGTCGCGGCGACTGTCGCGGCGCTTTGTCGCCGCGACCGCAAACGCGTCGCTATCTCCCCGTGTGGACTAGCCCTTACTGACGAGCGTTTTTACCTGCACTCCCCTGCGTTCCGTTTTTCTGTGTTCAGCCGCAGGGGAGCGCAGGAATAGACGCATTACATTTTTTACAATGGGGCTGTACTCACACAGGCGGGTGTAGGCGCCAAACGCAGGAAAAATGCAGCATGTTGCGTCTCAACCTGCGTTCGGCGCCTACACGCGCCTGTGTGAGTACAGCCCCATTGCAAAAAATGTAATGCGTCTATTCCTGCGCAGGTAAAAACGCTCGTCAGTAAGAGCCCTTACATTCATTGTTCCCACTGAGTACTCATGCTCTGCTATTTTTTTGCTGACTATTCAAAGTCACTGGGTGATTTGAGTGTCAAATTTTAAGCAGCCAAAATAGGTGGCACCAAAGCCCCCAAACCACCCATATATATATATATGTCACTTTGAAAAAGTAAGTCCTGTGAGTGTGGCTACTTCAGCTAATTTATATATATCAGGTAGGACTGATGCATGGACACTGCCTTGGCGGGGCGCATCAGCTTATGCATACTTTGTACAAACCATGTAACCAAAAGTGTCTCTTTTTGCTAAATTCAGATAAGTTCTCTTTAATCCAATTGTTCCTTAAAGTTGTATAATGATAGTGCTGGGTTAATTTGTTTAGTTCAGTATATGATATAAGCCACACACCCATGCAGCAGACTGATTTTAATTGCAACACATGGATGAGCTGCATTTTTTGTTTTTGTATATATATATATATATATATATATATATATATATATATATATATATATATATATATACGTAGAAAGGCTGTGGCACACACTTACTGGAGCAAGGACCCAGGTGCTATTCAGAAAAAGTTATATATCCATGTAGAAAGCTGAAGCACACTGGGATTTGTCAAAATAAAACTTATTTTATTTTATGAGATCGACGTTTCGGTCCACCCATCTTGATAAAGGTCCCTGGGTGGACCGAAACGTCGATCTCATAAAATAAAATAAGTTTTATTTTGACAAATCCCAGTGTGCTTCAGCTTTCTACATGGATATATATATATATATATATATACAGGTACAGGATCCCTTATCCGGAAACCCGATATCCAGAAAGCTCCGAATTACAGAATGGCTGTCTCCCATAGACTCCATTTTATCCAAATAATCCAATTTTTTAAAAATGATTTCCTTTTTCTGTGTAATAATAAAACAGTCGCTTGTACTTGATCCCAACAAAGATATAATTAATCCTTATTGGAAGTAAAACCAGCCTGTTGGGTTTATTTAATGTTTCAATGAATTTCTTGTAGACAAAAGGCATGAAGACCCAAATTACGGAAAGATTCGTTATCCGGAAAACCCCAGGTCCCGAGCATTCTGGATAACAGGTCCCATACCTGTACACAGAATATAAAATTCAGCATATTCATATATATATATATATTGAAATCACTTTCAATCACTTTTGCTACTGCTTGCAGGTAATTTCAGAGCAAGTCAATGAAGAGGTGCACCTTTAGGAACTTTGGGTCAATATATTTGGGGGGTACTGATTATCTTATTTAATATTTCCTCTATTAAATAAATAAACAAATGTCACTGGGGGACATTTATTTATTTAATAGTTATTTAACACTGTGGCCATGCACAGTCATTGGGTGAGGTCGCCAAATCAGGGTATCTGGGTCCAGTTTCACCACTTACACACTGGTCTGTGGTCGGTACAATCCAATGATCTGTCCTAAGGCCAACAACGATCACATCATAAGGTGAGGTCTATGGAGAACCATCAGATGAGGACCGCATCAACACGGCTATGCTTTCCTCGTCCGATGGGATTCAAATCTGTCCAATTGATATCTGGACAATTTTCAGCCATGTAAAGGTGGCCATACACAGAGAGATCTGCTCGTTTGGCGATGTTGAGCGGATCTCTCCCCGATATGCCCACCTTGAGGTGGGCAATATTGGGCTGATCCGATCGTCGGCCCTAGGGCCTAACGATCGGATCCTACGGTGGCTTTACGGGCGGTCGGATCGCGGGACTGCATCAACAAACAGATGCGGCCGCGATCCGACGGGATTTTTAGTCCCACCCGATAGAGATCTGGCCAACTATATATATATATATATATATATATATATATATATATATATATATATATATATATATAGTGAATAAAGTACCCCCTCTTGTAAAATATAAGGATATTATAAGTTACCAAGGAGTTTCATGACCATATAAAAACACAAGGCCGAGTGTTATTATACAGGTCATGGAACTCCGAGGTAACTTCTAATATCCTCATATTTTGCAACTGGGGGTACTTTATTTATTATAATACACAAGTTTCAGTGAGTCATGTGACAGAAATGACATCAGAACCGTTTATAACTGATGACATCAGAACTCACCGTTTATAAGTATATAATTTACAGGATATTCATGGCTTTTGTGTATTATATATATATATTACATTTATACATTGCACCCCTGCCTAATGGTTTTAAAAATTAGTGGTGAGCACAACTTTCCCTTGTTTGTTATAGTTATACAGGAGCAGTGACCAGCTCCATGTTGTAGCTCCCACCCTTCCCAGCTATAGTCAGGTGATCCCACTGGTGTCTAATAAAAGGGCAGCCAAGTTTGGGAGTTTTACTTTGAAAGCAGCAAGTAAGTTGCAGGTAAATGTAGTCCCTTTATAAAATGTATAATGAAGCAATAGAATTCTTAATGAATCAGATGAAAATTAAGCGTAGGACTGGCCAGATATGGGATGACTTTGACGTAATTGGCCAGCTTAAATATATTGTAATATATGGACAAACAATCCCTGTTTTGTTTAAAGGGTAAGGCATTTTTTAGTAGCAGTAGCACAAAATGTCTCTGTCTTAAATATATTGATAATGGGTTGAGTGCAGAGGACTCTTGTATTTGACTATAATATATATATATATATATATATATATATATATATATATATATATATATATATATATATATATATATATATATATATATATAGTCAATATGACCAGGGGCAGCTGGGAAATTGACAATATGTCTAGCCCCATGTCAGATTTCAAAATTGAATATAAAAAAAATCTGTTTGCTCTTTTGAGAAATGGATTTCAGTGCAGAATTCTGCTGGAGCAGCACAATTAACTGATGTTTTCCGATGACAGGATCCCTTTAAGGAGGTTCAGATACAGAACCCTCTATCAAACAAGTAATGTCAGACCAGTGAGTGGCTCACCGTGATTCTCATGGCTCTGTTCTCTAATAGTCATATGTATATGAGAATCACAGTGCCGCATGGCTACAACAACCTTCTCCAGCAACAAACTGGTGTAAGTCTCTTCATGGCTCTTTAACACTTTTAACACTGGGAGTTTAAGTTTCTCTCATTAGGCACGGAATTGCTATAATTGGCCATATTTCAGTACCTCGTTGCAATGGCATCTCTTATTAGCAGAGGGCTGGAATAAATGGCTTCCGGCAAGAAAAAAAGAAACCCCCATTACATTCACCCACATAAAAACTGATTCCAATGACAAGAAAGAAAGGTCCTTTGACTGAGGGTTCAGAAGTGAGCCCGGGACCTCCTCACCCTGCCATTTCATTACATAAAGTCAACACTAATTGCTCTATTCAGAGTCGTCACCATCTAATGTCTCTGCTTTGTACAGCGCTATCAATTAATTCACAGTGAGAAGCATCTTTATGGGCCAGCCTGGGCTTGTGCTTGAAAAACTGGCAAGTGCAGTCCTTCCTTTTTGCAATAGAATAATGTGTTTGAATTAGGGGCCGATTCACTAAATTCGAGTGAAGGATTCGAAGTAAAAAAACTTTGAATTTCGAAGAATTTTTTGGGCTACTTCGACCATCGAATGGGCTACTTTCGACCTTCGACTACGACTACGAATCGAAGGATTCGAACTAAAAATCGTTCGACCATTCGATAGTCGAAGTACTGTCTCTTTAAAAAAAACTTTGACCCCCTAGTTCGCCATCTAAAAGCTACCGAAGTCAATGTTAGCCTATGGGGAAGGTCCCCATAGGCTTGCCTAACTTTTTTTGATCGAAGGATATTCCTTCGATCGTTGGATTTAAATCCTTCGATTCGAAGGATTTAATCGATATTCAAGTCGAAGGATTTCAATTCCTAGTCGAATATCGAGGGTTAATTAACCCTCGATATTCGACCCCTAGTGAATCAGCCCCCTAGTGTGCCCAAGGGGCAAATTCACTAACCTCCGAAAATTCGCCAGCGACGGCTTCGCTCACGGCGCAACACTTCACCAGGCGTAGATTCAGGACAACGCTAATTCACTAAAATCCGAAGTTGTGTCCAGGGCGCTGAACGCTGGTGAAATTGCGCTATCATTACTGCTCCAAGCGAAGCGAAGTTGCGCTAACGTTGGCTAATTTGCATACGGCGGGAAGTTAAAGTACAATGGACGTATATGTTGCAGCAAATACATTACATTACACAAGCCTGGGAAACCTTAATAAAATAAAATAGAGTTGTTATATTGCCCTACACATGAGCCCAGTGTATAGTTTATGTTCCGTATATTAGGAAATGTAGGGGGAAAGCCCGTTACCCCAAAAATAAGGAAAAGACGCCAGCGTTTTTTGGGACTTAGAAAAATTTTCAACTATTTTTAGGAACTCCTATCCAGGGGCGTAACTACAGAGGAAGCAGACCCTGCGGCTGCAGGGGGGCCCAGGAGGTACAGGGGGCCCCATGAGGCTCTTATTGATGAGCAATTTCAACATATATTGGTAAAACAGGACAAACACTGGAAATGTTGGAGGCCCTAAAATTAATTTGCTGTGGGGCCCAGCAACATCTAGTTACGCCACTGCTCCTATCTACTCTATTGCACTTCGCCTGGTCTCAGGTGGCAAAGGCAAGTCTGGCACAAGAGGTAACGTTCAGTAAAATCCGCATCTTAGTGAATTTGCGTAGTTATGTCCATTCACCAGAGCGCAAATTCGCCAGGCGTTAGGGAGCGAAGTCTATGGGGTATATTTATCAAAGAGTGAAGTTAATAGTGAAGTTCCGCCACTAGAGTGAAATTCCGCCACTCTCCATTCATTTCTATGGGATTTTTATAGGCGTATTTATCAAAGGGTGAACTTTCGCTTTCACCCATTGATAAATACGCCTTTCAAAATCCCATAGAAATTAATTGAGAGCTGCGGAATTTCACTCTAGTGGCGGAACTTCACTCTTTGATAAATTTACCCCTTTCTCCTTCACTAGAGAAGTTAGGCCAGCGACCGTGAGTAAATCGGCCGAAAACCAAATTTTCATCCCGCGTTAGTCACTTGCCCTTTAGTAAATTTGCCCCATAGTTTGTAGGTTCTGTTTGTTCAATTTGCCATGTCACCGAGGCACTTTTCTTTGGCATTTTTATTGGCATTTTTCATTTTATTTGGCATTTTTATTGCGCAGGATCATTATTCAGTTGTGTTTTGTAAGAAGAGTTAGGAATTTCTCCAGCTATGCTGCTGAACATGCTGCAAGGAGTAATTCCACTCCCTATTTGTATACACAGATTGCACTTACTGCAGATGTCGCAGCCTCATGTTACGTCTCCTGACTGATCTGCTTGTGCTGAGAACATTTGCTAGAGCAGCAGGACTGTGATGGACTGGAAGGAGATGTAGTTCAACTGGAGCAAAATATCTGGTGATAGAAACTTATCAAACTTGTTCCGATGAAATAGTTCTGTGTGATTTTCAGTACCCGTATGCTGGTCAGATGATCTCCTGGCCCAAAGGAAAATGAATGGGACTTATTTACAAAAAAAAAAAATGATGCATACGTCATAACAAGCTCCTTGATCTGAGAACAGTGTCTTGGGAGTGACGTATTTTGTATAAGGAATAAAGGCTATTAGAAGGGGAAATCCACATAGAAGGGGTACAGAAATACATTGTAATTAATTTAATCATGGAAATCTTTGATCTTAAAGGGATCCTGCCATCGGAAAACATGTTTTTTTCAAAACGCATCAGTTAATAGTGCTGCTCCAGCAGAATTCTGCACTGAAATCCATTTCTCAAAAGAGCAAACTGATTTTTTTTTATATTCAATTTTGAAATCTGACATGGGGCTAGACATTTTGTCAATTTCCCAGCTGCCCTTGGTCATGTGACTTGTGCCTGCACTTTAGGAGAGAAATGCTTTCTGGCAGGCTGCTGTTTTTCCTTCTCAATGTAACTGAATGTGTCTCAGTGGGACATGGGTTTTTACTATTGAGTGTTGTTCTTAGATCTACCAGGCAGCTGTTATCTTGTGTTAGGGAGCTGCTTTCTGGTTACCTTCCCATTGTTCTTTTGTTTGGCTGCTGGGGGGGAAAGGAAGGGGGTGATATCACTCCAACTTGCAGTACAGCAGTAAAGAGTGACTGAAGTTTATCAGAGCACAAGTCACATGACTTGGGGCAGCTGGGAAATTGACAATATGTCTAGCTCCATGTCAGATTTCAAAATTGAATATAAAAAAATCAGTTTGCTCTTTTGAGAAATGGATTTCAGTGCAGAATTCTGCTGGAGCAGCACTATTAACTGATTCATTTTGGAAAAAAAATGTTTTTCCCATGACAGTATCCCTTTAATGTTTAATTCTAATATATGACTTCAACTCATGACCTGTCTCTTGATCATCTGGTTTTTGCCAATCTTGGCCAAGTCACCACCGCCACCCCTCCATGTTCTGCAGGGTTTCTCCGACCCTTCCATGTGTGCATCTCCTCCAATGCCCTGTCCACATTTAAGGTGGCCATAGACACACAGATCCTATCGTATGAATCGAGGATTCGTACGATTTTCGGATCGTGTGAAGCGTGTGCCGACATCTTTCGTCCGGCGGAGATCGGTCAGGGTTGATTTTGACACGACCGATCCCGCCGGAGCCCATTGTGCATCGTAATTGGATCGTTCGGCCATACCGCCGAATCAGATTACCCCCGATATAGCCATGCTCGTTAATGGCATATCGGGGAAAGATCCGCTCGTTTGGTGATGTTGCCAAACGAGCGGATCTTTGCGTCTATGGCCACCTTTAGAGACAGTGGCGTAACTACAGAGGAAGCAGACCCAGCGGCTGCAGTTTAGTGGGTCTCCATGAGCCCCTTCGATACAACAAGTATTTACAGAGCGCCTCCATATTTCTCTAACATCATGATATAACGGCCAGTCGTTACACAAAACGACCCAGCATTTGTAGATATCTGAGCTACCTCTGCTAAAAGCACAAATCTGCTTCATTTTATAAACAGACTGATAAGAAAGAGCACTTTTTGGAAGTGTGGGGATGTTCTTTGTCAAACTTCGGCCTTTTATTTATTTTTGGTTTTTTTTTGCTGAATCTCATCTGAAACCCAATAAAGATAAGAGGTAAAGTACAGATAAGTGGATCTGAATTTGTTGAACACACAGCGACAGAAGGGAAAAGCCACAGGAAATCAAAATCCTCCCTAATCTCAGCTCATCCTTTTTACAAAGCAAGTTTTAAACACATTTTGCTAATACTAATAGATGCCAGGCTGCGACAAGAAAAGAAAGAAAACGACTGAGATGTAATCTACCTAAACCACATCTCATAGCAGAAATTCCCACGTGTATTATACCTGCTCCAAACTATAATGGCACCTCCACTTCTCAAGGTGAACAGGCGAACGTTGACCACAATAATTCAATGTTGCAAATGGGAACGGCTGAAAATCTGCAAAATGTCGCAGCAACAGCTTGAGACGGGAGCGAGGTTTCTGAACTAACTATGCTGATGATCTTGAAAAAGACAGGAAAGCCTGGCCTGTGATGAGACAAACAATTCCAATGGCTTAATGGAAGAAATCTGGGCTCACATCTCTATAATCAATAATGTGGGTACATTGTCCCATAAGAATTAATTGAAATTAAAGGGATACTGTCATTCAAAATGAATCAGTTAATAGTGCTGCTCCAGCAGAATTCTGCACTGAAATCTATTTCTCAAAAGAGCAAACAGATTTTTTTATATTCAATTTTGAAATCTGACATGGGGCTAGACATATTGTCTATTTCCCAGCTGCCCCAAGTCATGTGACTTGTGCTCTGATAAACTTCAATCACTCTTTACTGCTGTACTGCAAGTGGGAATGATATCAACCCCCTTCCTTCCCCCCCCCCCCAGCAGCCAAACAACAGAACAATGGGAAGGTAACCAGATAGCAGCCCCCTAACACAAGATAACAGCTGCCTGGTAGATCTAAGAACAACACTCAATAGTAAAAACCCATGTCCAACTGAGACACATTCAGTTACATTGAGAAGGAAAAACAGCAGCCTGCCAGAAAGCATTTCTCTCCTAAAGTGCAGGCACAAGTCACATGACTGGGGGCAGCTGGGAAATTGACAAAATGTCTAGCCCCATGTCAGATTTCAAAATTGAATATAAAAAAAATCTGTTTGCTCTTTTGAGAAATGGATTTCAGTGCAGAATTCTGCTGGAGCAGCACTATTAACTGATTCATTTTGAAAAAAAATTTTTTTCCCATGACAGTATCCCTTTAAGGGCCAATGGGAGTTTTATGCCAGATCTAGAGGAGTGGTGGATAAACGGTGGTAAACAGGCAGGAAAGATGTCAGTCACTTCTTAACATTTCTATCTTTCTTTCAAGCCTTTAAAATATTTATTAGCGTGTAATTGTTAGAGAGAAGCTAAACAATAAAAAAGTGAGCAAGCCTCAGCTAAAACCCTGATGGAATTCTTCTATATACAGTATTTATATAAAAATAATGATCATTTTGCCTACAATGTACAGTGGGAAATGCTATATCACATAACTACAGCCCAATTATATTAGTTGGCTTCTACAGATCAGCGCTTCCATTGTGCTGGAGCCAATCACAACGGGTGAGACCTCATTACCATAACTAATTCTTCCACTCACCTTTCGTGCTACCCCTCACTGACCTTTAAGTCTAAGGGGGTTATTTATGAAGGTCCAAATTTATCTCAGTATTCCCGAATGAACCTTTTTTGATGAAGAAAAAATAAGGTCGGGCAAACTTCTGAGCTTTCTCTGAATTGTTCGAAGTTTTTCGCAAAAACTGTGATTTTTTTCTGAGCTTTCTGAGTTTTTTTGCACCGAAACCCACAAATCATCGGATATCGGTAAGAACATCAGAGCAGACACTGAGACCCCCATTGACTTATACAGGACATCGAGAGCTTTTTTTCGGATTCAGAGTTTTTAGCCCATCGGACTTTAATAAATCTCAAAAAAATTTTAGTTTTTTTTTTTTTGCTCCGAAAACTACGAATTATTCGAAGTTCGGCTATTCAGAGCTTAATAAATAACCCCTTAAGTGTCCAGGAAACCTGTACTTTTCTGAATCCTTTTTTGTCTATATAGTCCGAGGGATACTTGTCCTGGGTCATTTAGGTAAGAGGAAGTAGACAGGAAGGCTTCAAAATATACTTGTTTTTTTTATCTTCTCAATGGTACAGGGCAAAACAGGAAACTTTACCCTAGAAATAAGGAATACGGTTATATGAACAAAAATAACTCAACCTCTCTATGTCCCTTGTGTTAGTGCCGTACAACATATTTTGTAGGGTGTGACATTTTTAGCACTTCATATTATGCTTGAGCCTTTTTCTGTTGGATATTCACACCAAGGGGCAGATTTATCAAGGGTCGAAGTTAATTCGAGGGAATTTTCGAAGTAAAAAAATTCAACGTAATTTTTTGGATATTTCAACCAGCGAATAGGATACTGCGACTTCTAATTTACTTCGACTTTCGTTTCGAAGTAAAAATCGTTCGACTATTCGACCAATCAATAATCGAAGTACTACCTCTTTAAAAAAACGTAGACTTCAATACTTCGCCAACTTAAACCTGCCGAAGTGCTATGTTAGCCTATGGGGACCTCCCAGAGCATATTTTTAAGTTTTTGGGTTTCGAAGGAAAATCGTACGATCGTACGACGATCGGAATACGATCGTACGATGAATAAAATCCTCCGACTCCGAATGTCGGAGGATTCTATTCGATGGTCGAATTTGGATGTATTTTCCACCTCGAAATTCGACCCTTGATAAATCTGCCCCCAAGTGTAATCGATTCTCTGTTGAACATCTACAGACCAGGAGCCTCTTTCGGATGACGGTATGATGTCATGACCTCTCCTGTGACTTCAATAATGATGAGTGAATAATGCTTAGAATGGAATGCATGAGCGCCAAGCTTATAGCAAGCATTTCAAACTCATATACAGCGGGTGGAAATATATAATATTTAGTCAGGGGCACATCATTTCTGTGTATGGCTCTGAAGGCTAAATTTTAAAATGCTAATGAGCCATTTTTTCTAGCAAATGTAGATTTATGATAAACATATTCAAACTTTCAGGGTTTGCATTTGTAATTTAGATTTGGAAGTAGCTGAACTACTGAATACCATATAATCCCACTACAACAGGTGTTCTCTAGCCGTTTCAGAAGTTTGGGGTCATGTTTAAGTGAACGTGACCCCTAAAACAGCATTTTGACATTGTGGAATATTACCATAGGGTCACTAGGTGCCACATTCATTCCTCTGTTTAAATGGATAAATCAAGGTTCTCAGGCAGAGCTGTTGTACTTTCCTATATTTAGGGGGTTATCAAAATCAGAATTTTCTTGATTTTTCAAAATAAAAAAGTCTGACCAAACTAGAATTCCAATAGGGAGGAAGCACACCAAACAATTGGCTTTGCCTTTTTAGAACATTTATTCAGCAGACCAAACTAGAATCCACGATTTGACCTTATTCATTATTAAAAAAAAAGCACGATTTACTCGGAACGGGGGGAAAACGCTATAAAATCTAGCAAAATCCCAAATGTTATGATTTTTCCTGAATTGCTCGATTTTTTCAGGCTATTTCCCAAAAAATTTCTGTTTTTTAAAAGAATGAAGTAGCCGGATTTTTAGGCTAATTCCAGAGCAGACTACAGAAACTTCCAAATAGGATGGGGACCTCTCCCATTGACTGATTTACAACCTCTGCAAATCTGAGATGGTGGATTTTTCGGATTCAGCGTTTTTGAGGTTTTTTTAAAAAAAATTCTAGTTCTGCAACCAAAAAGCCAGACCGGACTTTAGTAAATAACCATTTTAATGAAGAAGAGTCAAAAGAACTAAACTGGCCACCATACCTTAAATTTTTCCTTATAGACTTGTCTAGAATACTGAAGGTATATTTCTTTTTTTGTGTATATGTCCATCAATAGGTGCGTGACCATATCCATAGGTGGGACAACTCTTATAGTCTTCAGTTCTAGAAATAAGAGCATAACTATATATGAAAGTCCTTTAACCAATGAGGATAGTGGTTGTGTGCCATTAGAAACATTCTAATTTCCTTCCATTGTGTAGTTAAATTCTACTTTATAGAGGGACAAGGTCATCTTTTTCCCAGTAGAAATTCCCACACAAATAAATAAAACATCAGCATAGTCAGAGAATGGGCTTGTGCCCCCCTTGCCAATCATATTGTCCTTCATATTTCTACTCTAGTAATTCACATAAACTTGCTAAAGGGTGTGCTCCAAAAGATGGATCTGTTTGTAGCTTCAGGAATTCTGTTTTCCCCTTTAATTTTTTTCTTCTCTTGCGATGTTCTTTGTGTGAGCGGATCTCGGGAGAATGCCACGCACAAAAGCATGTGTTAGTTGTTATCCATGATTATATTTATTTAGATTCGGTTTTATATTCTTATTTTATGAGATACCAGCAGGGAATTTCATGTAAGGCTTGATCTGTTTTGGCCCAAATTTCCTGTTTCTGCTTTTCAGTGCGTGAGCATACAGAATAATACGAGGGTGTCTGTGTTAAAGTGTGTACCCCACCACGCAATGAGACCGCCATCACAATCAAATGTCCCTCTAGGGAACGGGGAAGCTATGAAAGCTTTTATAACGTTTCTTTTGAAATCATTGTAGTTATCCAGAGACAGAAGAGGCAGGTCATCAACTTAAATGGGTGCGATGCTGCATCAGAGCCATCAACCAACTGGACAGTCATTTCACTGGTGCAAATTTGAGTTAAAAAACTGTTTCTGGTCATTTACATCTCACGCCTTTCTTTCATTGAGTATCCATAGGTGGGGGCGCTGTATGGAGAAACATACTAGTTTCTCCATACAGCGGGGATTCGGCCGAATCCAAAATAGTGGATTCGGTGCATCCCTATTCAGATGTAAAAGGAGTTGGGGAGCAACACTAGCATGAAAACTGTTCCTGGGTGCCAAATAAGGGCTGTGATTGGCCATTTGGTAGCCACTATGTGGATTGTCAACCTACATTGAGACTCTGTTTGGCAGTACATTTCGTTTTTATACAACCAAAACTTGTCTCCAAGCCTGGAATTCAAAAATAATCACCTGCTTTGAGGCCACTGGGAGCAACAACCAAGGGGTTGGAGAGCAATGTGTTGCTCACGAGCTACTGGTTGGGGATCACTGGTCTAGGTAATACGTCTGCAGTTACCAGTTTGTGGTTCCGTAAGCCTCCTGTCCCAGATTTTCTTGAACTTGTCCGGGCACCCACGTGTGATATACAGTATGTCAATTTGTGGCTCGGAAGAATGTCATTAATAATTTTTATCCAGAATGCTAAGGTAGGAGGTTCCAGGGCTTTCCATGTAAGCAAAATAGCTTTCTCTGCCTAGTGTAGAAGTTGCTGTAAACACAACCTGTCACAAGATGAAAGGGTAAGTCCCTCAAGATGTTCTCTGGCTCAGACTTAATTATACCATATAAGTATAAGTGATAAGTCTGCCCCCAGATCAGTTTCCATACACTTTGTTGATTATGCACTGAATACTGCTAGTCCTAAACACTAATGTACTGTTTGTAGGGGGATAGACTATGATAAAATGGCAACATCATCATGAGGTCAATGAAATTCTTGATGCAGAAAACTTCTGCCTCCGCTTGGGTAGCCCTGCCCTTGATAAAGAGGCCCTGTATATTCAATACAAAATAAAAACAAAGGGTATGAAAGAGAGAGCACGTAAGATGTTTCCAAAACAAAAGCTAATACTTTCATCTCGCATTCCATTAGCAATACCATGTCCCCTGGGCCTACAAATCCCTTGGAATTGTCTGCTCCGCTGATGACCTGCTCTTCATTAGCTTTATAACCTGCTCCAGGCAGCGCTTAAAGATATAAATCGGTGACAATGTCTCCAGTGGGTGACAATACAAAGTGTCACCCAGGAGATGTGTTATTTGTAAAGTGAAATGGGTTTTCACCTGACTGCCCGAGGATCTGTCGTGGCCACGTATTTATAATAAATGAGGTCGGGCAGCAATCTGAGAACTATAGTCCCATCATCATAGTGAAAGCCATAAGTTGGAGATCTCTGAGCAATGGTTTCCAACTTGGTCTAAGCATTTAAGACTGGGCTGACGGGACACCATTAAAAAACCTGATGGGCCCCCCAACCCAGACCCACTTCAAGCTTGAGACCCTTTGCACTGCTCCCTGACCTCCCCCACTGGCCCAATATCAGCTACAAGAACAAAATACAAGGTATGTGCTGGGGCTGGTGGAGGGGGGTTGCAGCTGGGGGGGTCCTGAGTCAGCAACCCCCGTGGGCCCTGGACCACCAGACGAAAATTGTTATCCATAATACTAAATGTGTTTTTTGGAAAGTGAAACGGGCAGATTTGCTCATCACTATGACTATCACCATTAGTATTTGCAGCTTATTCATTTAAGGCAGTGGTTCCCATATTGGCAAAAACAAAGTTAGGCACAAAATGTGAAATTTAAGAAGGCTTCAACCAATAAAGTCCAATAACCACTGGCTCAGGGAAGTGATGGACATGGCTTAAGGTGAGTGTTTTGTGGCCAAATGATTGGTTAATTGGGCGACTTCTTTCCTCTTATACCTTTTTATCAGAACACTGATCCCCAACCAGTAGCTCATGAGCAACATGTTGTTCTCCAACCCCTTGGATGTTGCTCCCAGTGACCTCAAAGCAGGTGCTTATTTTTGAATTCCAGGCTTGGAGGCAAACTTTGGTTGCATAAAAAAACAGTTGTACTGCCAGAGTCTCCTATAGGCTACCAGTCCACATAGGGGCCACCAAATAGCCAAATTCAGCCCTTATTTGTTTCCCCAGGAAGTTTTTGCATTCTTGTGTTGCTCCTCAACTCTCTTTATTATTGAATGTGGCTCACAGGTAAAAAAGGTTTGGGACCCCTGCACTAGAATATAGAAGAGAGGGACTGCACCTCTGCAAGTCTAATAGACATATGGTGGCAAATTCGCTTCACCACACTTCGCCAGATGAAAATTCGTTACCAATATGCTAAGTCACTATAATGCAAAGTTACATCCTGGGTGCCGAACGCTGGTGACTTTGTGATAGCGTCATTTCGGCAGTGCGAGCGTTTCAAAGCAAAATTACATTAGCGATCGCTTCTGCCTAGCGAAACTTCGTTAGTCCTCTTATGCTTGGGTTAATTTGAATAGGGCGGGTACATTAAAGTCGTATGGACGTCTTTATTTGAGATATTGAGATATTGGTGCAAATGCTTGAAGTTACCACTTTTTATTACAAATGTCCAAGGAACCTGAATAAAGACAAAAGAGATCCTCTAATGTCCTACACATGAGCCCACCCTAAATCGAATGTTCCACGGCCCTCAAATGTCTGGGGAAAATGTTAACCCAAAAAAGTTCAAGAGTTAGGATTTTTGCAGGCAATTCCGCTTAAAAAAAGTTGCCAGCGTGTTTACAACTTTAATGCATTTCCGGCAGACAGGATATGATGTCACTGACATAAGATTGAGGAGGATGAAGCTTCATTTTATCAGTTCGCCTGGTCTGAGGTAGCGAAGAAAACTCTGACGAAAGAGGTGACGTTCAGTAAAATTCACACTTGACTGAATTTGAGGAGTAACAACCGTTCCCCGAGTGAAAAGTCACCAGGCGATAGAGTGCGAACGGATGATATTGACGGTCTAGTTCGCTAGCGAATTATCCTCGTCTGTTAGTAAATTGGCAATGACCCTGTGGATGAGATTTCAGGCGAATTAGTGAATCTGCCCCATGATGTTTTTGTTTTGCTCTTCAGAAACATGATCCATGAATGCATCCCTATCCCAACAACCTTGGTCACACTCAGGGGGTTATTTATCAAGGATTATAATATCCGAACTTCGAATAATTCGTAGTTTTCAGAGCAAAAAAAAATACTACGAATTTATTAAAGTCCGAAGGAAGACTCTGAATCCGAAACCCCGGCATCTCAAAGCTCTCGGGGTCCTGTATTAGTCAATGAGGAACGTCCCGGTGTCTGTGCTGCCGCATTACCGATATCCGATGATTTCAGGGATTTTGGGCTGAAAAGTCCGAAAAATTCGTAGTATTTGCGGAAAAGTACGAAAAATTCATACTTTTCAGGTAAAGGACTGAAGTTTGCCCAAACGTATTTTTTTAAATGATAAATAAGGTCCATTCGGGATGTCGGAGTTGCTCGGATTTTTATCTTAGAAATGCTGAGATAACTTCGGACCTTGATAAATAACCCTCTCAGTCTCACACCCAGGCACCTAAATGGCGTCTCCGGCACATTTCTACGTTGTTGTTCCTTTAAGGCACTTGATGGAGCTCAGTAACATTTCATACTAAGGTTCTACAAGACACAAACATGCAGTCGCTTCAGGCTACTTGTAACTCAGTAGAGAATCTTTTCTTTAATCCTCCTTTGTGAGAGCACAGGCTGTAACCGAATCCAGAGCAATCTGTGCCCAATCCAACTCATCGCTGTGTCAGGTCTTTATTATCTTATTTGTGCAACAGACTTTTATGGACGTGTTGTAACCTTATTTATACCTTAACTGAGAAAATGCATGTTTGTCACCTGCCAAGACTGAATTGAATGATTTCTTAGCGCAGTGGATTTGATTTGCATTGTCGCCTTACAGAGCTCGGAGTCAAGGGTTCAACTCCCGGCAGCGTAACATTTGTGAGAGTTAAACCTGTAGTGTATTTGAAGTGTTTCTTGTATGAAGGAGTGTTTGGCTTTCACTGATTTGTATACACCATGTGACCCAATGAAATGCAATCGTGTTGTGGGGAGCGGAGGCCGTAGCACATTCTAAATGAGTCACTGCAACAGGCATTTAAAGCCTTGAGCAAAACACACATCAATATCCTCAGGCAAAGTTGTGACTCTTACTCCTACCAGAACGTATGTTCTCTTTGCTTCATCAGTCATAATATGAGCATTTCATGTACAACGTGCTCCTGCCTCGCTGTCGTTCTCCAGATGTTCCTGAAGGGTTAACATAGGACTGACCAATCAGACGGCCATGCTAGGGATGTGCAAGGCAGACACAATGGCACAATATCAGCAGGACAGTAGGACTTCTACACAATGAGTTCCCTTGACGTGACTCTCACAGGGAGAAGCGTTAAGGTCAAAACATCCTTCCCTGCAGACAAAAGGGCCACCCCAGATCTGAGGGCTGGCAGCCTTAACCCTTTCACTGCTAGTTTACCAATGAACAAAGAACAGTTCCAGGGGTGTAACTAGAGAGGAAGCAGACCCTAAGGTTGGGAGGGAGGCCCAGGAGGTATACGGGGCCCGGCGCGGCCCAAATAATGAGCAATTTAGATATCTGTTGGTAGAACAGGGCAACCTCTGGATATGTTTGGGGCGGCCCTAAAATTAATTTGCTGTGGGGCCCAGTAACACCTAGTTACACCACTGGACAGTTCCAACGTTTTATGATCTCCAACAGAGACAGATGATATTAAATCATCCTTCATGACTCCCACATAAAGGCATGGGCTCCGTTGCTAAAGTGTCCCAGGCCAAGCCAAAAAGACAGCATAAGCAGGTGGGCCCACCTTCACCAAAGCTAGGGTGAGCCCCACCATCACCACCTCCCCCCCCGAGGGGGTTTAGGGCCATTTGGACTCCGCTTCGCTTTGCAGCTAGGGGAGTCCCCTCTACTCTGGGTTTTGCCAAGGCTTCCCCCAGGGCATAAGTCTTGGCCTGGAGTCAAGCCCAAAGGACTATGACAATCATCCAGTGGTGCACAAATCACAAAAGTGTGCGGGTGAATGCCATTGGTAAGGCTCCAGCTGGCGGCCGGAAAAAGAAAAAACTTCCCACCTGCCAAATGGCTGGGGCAAAGGAAGTGAATCATGATTAGGCAAAAGGTGCATGTGCATCAGGTACCTCCCTCATGGGAGCACAGCAACCCCACTTTCATCAAGCTTCCACTTGCCAGCCTAGACCAGAGGACCAAGTGTTTGTCCTTCTTCACAGCCAAAAGTCCCAGTACTGCACTTGATTTTAGCCAAAAGGCAGAGAAGCGATCAACAGAGACAGATATAGCAAGTCCAAACCCTCTAGTTTCACAAATTATAGACTCTGTGGCGTTTCTGGGTCCTATTGACCCATATGAGAAAAAAACAAATTTGCCTCAGTTAATAGTCTCCACCAGAGGCGTAACTTGGGCTCGTCAGTCCCCCGCACAAATTATATAATACTATCTGATGTGAGAGATTGACACTGAGCTTGTGAACAATCAATTTCACATTATTTCCAGTGGGAAGGCAGATTATTTGAGCGCAGTAGAGCAGATTTAAGGCAGGGTGGGCTGGGCAGCTACTCTCCACGTGTGCCATCGCCCTTACGTTTCAGTCCAGTACATTTAGATCACTCCAGATCCCGGTCTCTAGTGGAAATGTAAGGCCCCAGCCATATATACACATAGCATAACTATTCTGGCTCACAGACAAGCAAAAAGTCACATTATCGGCCATTATTTGGAAAAACGCTCACGTTTGTGGTTACCCCTTCTAAGGTCTCGTCTGGTGTTTCATTGATATGTTCTGCCACTTATTTTATTGACATGATGGATCCATCTGGTACTAAAAAGCAATCTGCTGGCCCTACAAAGAAAAACAATTTGCGGCGCCATGCATCACCGTTCATGCAAGCACATGGTTCATACACGCATGATCACCACGTGGCCCCTCCCCTTCCTTTGTGTACATGTGCAAATTTTCAGCATCTGGTTGGGAGGACTGGGGACTGGTACACAGGAAATTTTAAAAACTATTGTATCTCCTTAGAATCCCCAATGTGGCTGTGGTTGGGATTCATGCCGCCCAGGGCCGGGCCTTTGTGGCCTTCACACAAATCCTGGCCTGCATGTCCGCAAGAAGGCCCTGGACAGCACATCCCAGTGGGCCCCGGGCCCCCAGTCCAACCCTGCTAAAAAGGTTAAAAACGCGCGTCTCAGAAGTGCCCACTGTGACCTGCTGTATATAATGTAAGTGTCCTGGGCCCACAACTCCTGTAACTGTAATAAAGAGAGACAGGCCTAGACTGGGAGTCAAAATAGGCCCTGCCATTCCAAGTACACAGAGGCCCAAACAGCCTCCTACCAGCCCACTATATAGTAACTTTCTATGGAACCATACTGCAGCCCCTCTGGCATTTGCAGAACCCACAGATTGCCAGTCTGGGCCTGAAGAGAGAGGTGGGAGAGAGGTGTAGTTGAGCCGTCAGGTGTCTGGCTCTGACTAACTACCCCGGGGGGAACAGTATCTCAGTTACACAGTCCAGTCTCCTGGTTCCACTCATTGTGCAGGAATGTTCTTGTTTCCTTCTCTCTGAGCGATATCATTGCTCTCAAGTCTGCACAAGTTCCCACATAGTATTTCTCTGCCTGTTTTGACTGCCATCTGGTTTTGTGCTGCCAACTAATCCTGACTGTCGCCTACAGACAGCTTTTTACTTTGCCTTTCTACCCTGCTGCCTCCTGCATGCGCGGGGTTGTCCAACCTGCAGCCCTCCAGCTCTTCTTCAACTATAATTTCTACTTTAATTCCCAGGGGGGCTGCGGTTGGGGGTCAGGGACATGTCCTACACCTGGGTCTGCCAGTAATAATTGCACCACTGAGTAGAGTCCTGCAGCGGGTCGGGTACCCGCGGGTTACCCCAAAAAAAGCGGACACGTTACGGATTGTGGAGGATTTTCAGGTGCGGGTATAGATGTGGGTCTGCGGGTCGTGGGTCTATATATAATACGGCCCTGATAACAATACATTTGTAGCCTTACAGAACATTTGTTTTTTAGATGGGGTCAGCGACGCCCAGGGTTGGACCAGGCTATATATACACCTATATATTTTTTCCTATTAACATTGGGATCAACTATCATTTTTAGTAGTAAACAAGGATTGCAGCACTGCAATTTCGCGTTAAAACCACCTTTATTTTAAATGTAGCATATCGACGTTTCGGACACAAGAGGTCCTTTTTTAAGCTTGAAAATTCCCAAAACGTCGCTAGGCTACACTTGAAATAAAGGCGGTTGGAGTGCTGCAATCCTCGTTGACTTGAATTGGAGGTATGTGGAGATGAACATACTTTATTGCGAGCGCCCTGAGAACAAAAATATACAAAGTGTGCTGGATAATTGCTGTGATTGTGCATCATTTTTACTGGCCAGGCCGGGTGGCAACCCTAGCGCTGAGTAGAGTTGCCACCTTGTAATAAAATGCTCACCGGCTGGTGGTGGTGGCGGGAGCAAATGGGCGGCCGTGATGTAAAAGGGGGCGGGTTGTGATGCAAAAAGGGGTGGGTCGTGATGTAAAAGGGGGTGGGTTCTGATGCAAAAAGGGGCGGGTTGTGATGTAAAGGGACGGAGCCAGAATGCGCGATTGGCTAGAAGGCAGCAAAGGTAAATTTTGAGCGGGTTGGGGGCAGGCAGTGGCGGAACTACCGGAGGAGCAGGGGGTGCGAGCGGGCCAGGGCCCGCACCCCCTCAGGGCCCCCGGCAGTCCGTGCACCACTAACAAATGCGGCCGTACGGAGGGGGCGGGGCCCGGCTGCGTGTCACGCACCAGGGCCCGCCCCCCTCCCGCCCCCCTCTACGATCGCTACTGGGGGCAGGCCAAGGGCTTTTGTTAGGAGTATTACAAATTTACCAGGGGTGACATTGCCGGCCGGGTGGAAACCCTAACCCTGAGACATCAGTCCGGGTGGGCAGGGCCAAGCCAGACGGGCACCCCAGGCAACTCGGCCAGCACCATTGCCCCCTCTTCAGCCGCGCATACACGAGCACATACACGAGCGCATGTACGTCAGCGCGAGCAAGCACACTGACCAGTCGTATCGCCTCTTCACCTCTGGTTCGCCTGTACAGACGCGCAAACCACTGAAATTTGCCAGATTTTGCAGACAGGGGGTAGACAGCAGTGCAAGGTACGTGGCCCCAGGCACGTGCCTACTCTGACTACCCATAGTTCCGGCCCTACAGGTGGGTCATGGGCCCAACATCCCGACCCTGTGGCGACCCCCATTTGAAACTGCCAAGAGTCAGAAGAAAAAGGCAAATAACTATAAAACTATATAAAAAAAAAGTAATAATGAAGACCAATTGAAAAGTTGCTTAGAATTGTCTGTTCTGTAACATAATAACAGTTAAATAAATGTGAACCAGCCGTTAGCTCTCTTCCGCTAATCATTAGTGTAAGGCGCAATATAGCGGCAGAATTTCCTGTCCCTCTTCTACTGAGCGACAAATCGCAGCGCTTCTTTATTTTTTCCCACCAGCCCTTCCAGCATGAGGCGGCCCCGCCTTCCCGACACCTAGGGGCGTGGCTTAGCACCCTGAGCCCACCCTGCGCCATGAATATTCCACTCACTCCCTCCTCCTGCCTCTGCCGCTCACACATGAATCGCACTGCGCCTGGTCGCACACGGGCTCTGCAGCTCCTGCCTCGTCTGCAGCTCATTTCCACAAGGAGACAATAAACCCTAAATAAAGGCTCAGGTAACAGCAGGAGGCAGCGCATTCACATCTCCCATTGCAGAGAGAGACTGTTGCAGTTGTTCATGCTGAAACCGGCAGTTGATGTGAGAGGTGCGGGGCGCTCCCAGCTGACAGTCGCTGCTGCATGAGGAGAGGCAGTTGCAGCAGGAGGCGATGCTTTTCCCAAGGAGACTCCTCATTGCTCTGCTCTGTCTGCGCCTAAAGGTAAGTGTGTTGGACCCTACGCCGGATTTGCACCTACAGACTCATCGCTCTCGCTATTTGCGCCTCATTGGGATATTTATTTATTATACTCTCCTACCTGCCCCACTTGTGCAACTACAAATGCAGAGAATAAGAGCTTGGAGATCCCTGTTCCCCTAACTTTTACTTCTTCCCCCTTCATTCCCACCTACAAGTCCCTGCATTTTTTTCAGACAAAGGAGTAATGCATTTTATTATTTTTTTTTAATGCATTTTATTTATTTTTTTAAATTACCTGCATTTTTTAAAAAATTTACTTTTCTCATAAATAAAATGCATTCATTTTTTTTTTAGTAGTAGTAGCGCCAACGGCCGCCTTAGTTTGGATCTGTATTCAACCCAAAATGCACTTTTATGTATTTTAGTTTTTAACGTTTTTTTTAACGTATATGTATTTTTTGTCTGATTTTCGTAACAGGTGTCCATAGCATCAGGCCAGTTCGAGTTGGAAATCTTATCGATGCAGAATCCCAACGGAGAGTTGCAGAGTGGGAATTGCTGCGACGGCCAGCGCAACCCAACGGATAGAAAATGCTCCAGGGACGAATGCGACACTTACTTTAAAGTTTGCCTAAAGGAGTACCAGTCCAGGGTATCGGCAGGGGGGGCCTGCAGCTTCGGCACTGGATATACCCCGGTTATTGGGGGCAATTCCTTCAACCTGAAATACAGCCGGAATCACGAGAGGAACAGGATTGTGTTGCCTTTCAGTTTTGCTTGGCCGGTGAGTCCGTCAGATTACTGAGAGAAAGTTGCATGGAGTGGGTGCGATCAGAGACTTTGTCGGGTTGGTCTGTAGAACCCAGCCAAGGAATGCGGCATATACTCATATATTACTGCAGGGTGTTTGTATAGCTTTCATTTTCCCAGCTGGGAATCCCCTGGGGAAATGGGGACCCTCCATAGAAACGTCATAGATCTTCTTTAGAGCAGCGACTGTCGGCCAAGGGATCCAGCTGTCAGATAAGGCTTCTCTGGCTCAACTGAGTAGCCCAGTAGGGATTGGGTTAATTGCATTTTGCCATTCGGAATAAGGACAGTGTCGGACTGGCCCACCGGGCCACCAGGAAAACTCCCGGTTGGCCCAGGTGCTGCTAAATATTTAGCCTATTTCATGGCCATTCCATATTTCTATGAGAACAAAGAGGCTAAATATATGGAATTATAGAATGTAAAGAAAAGAGGCAAATGTGGCCACACACGGGCCGATTAAAGCTGCCAACAGACCGAGTCTGTGTATGGGGCCCTCCAACGGGCTTCCCCGATCGATATCTGGCCGAAAGTTGATAAGACCAAAAATCCCGTCGGATCTCGGCCGCATTTGTTCGTTGATGCAGTACTGCGATCTGACCGCCCGTTACCCTTCATTATGATCCAATCGTTGGGCCCTAGGGCCCACGATGGGATCAGCCCGATATTGCACTCCTCAAGGTAGTCATATCGGGTAGGGATATGCTCATTTGGCAACAGTGTATGGCCACCTTAATAGAATAGAGGCTGCGTGAGGAAGAATAATAGTAGCGAGAGTGGGCCCCTGGTCTAAGGCTTTTGGGTGGGCCCCTGGTGTCCCAGTCCGACACTGAATAAGGATGAGGCAGAAGAGTGGATACGAGTTGCAGGAGGAGGGAGAGGTTCATGTAGAAGAGACAAGAAGTGGACTTGTGATCTCCAGCAGTCGGCCCAGGAGAGAGGGTGGAGTGCATGGGAACATGATCACTGCAGCCCTGCATGCACTCTGTTCCCTCTGCTCTCTCTTCAACGAGTTCAAATTAACTGTTAGTATAATGTAGAGAGTGATATTCTGGGATAATTTGCAATTGGTTTTAATTTTTTTATTTTTTGTGGTTTTTGAGTTATTCAGCAGCTCTCCAGTTTGCAATTTCAGACGTCTGGTTGCTAGGGTCCAAATTCCCCTAGCAACCATGCACTGATTTGGAGAGAGACTGAATATGAATAGGAGAAGGACTGAATAGAAGGATCAGTAATACAATGTAATAATAACAATACATTTGCAGCCTTACAGAGCATTTGTTTTTTAGATGGGGTCAGTGACCCTTATTTCAAAGCTGGAACGAGTCAGAGGAAGAAGGCAAATAATTCCACAGCTGTACAAAATAAATAATGAAGACCAATTTAAAAGTTGCTTCGCTTTAGCCATTCTATAACCGACTTAAAGGTTATAAGGAGAAAGCAGAGAGTTTCAACCGCTGCAGAAATGATTACTTGTGTGTCATTGTCTCTGCACTCGGGACGGATAGATTAACTCTCTCGCTCTCGCTCTCTATGGAGAGTGTATTAGTAGGTCAGAAGTTCGCAGTTTTGTGGCCGAGTGGAAATGACGATCTAGGAGGGATTAGTCTCATGTAAAACCTCTAGCCGTGTCCGGTTGGGAAGAGTTTTCCTCTCCTCCCTCCTCCCCTTCTGCATCTCGCTGTACAAAGAGTGTTGAAATGAGAGAGCTGCTGTTTGTACGGGATCAGCTGAAATGTACGAGTGTTGCTGGGGTGCAATCAGTCTGCCATACGATGGTTTTGTAGGTGTGTGTATATATATATATATATAGTGAATAAAGGACCCCCTATTCTCTGCAACTCTCTCCCACGGTCTGTCCGACTTTCTCCCATCCTTTCTGCTTTCAAGAAATCGCTTGAAACGCACTTCTTTCGAGAAGCCTCCCCTCACTCTGCTTAACTACCAAACGCAACACCACATACAGTACCACATTCCTCACCCACTTAATTCCATCTTGCCCACTCCCACACCTTGTGTATTACTCCCTTCCCTTTAGAGTGTAAGCTCTTTTGTTTGCATAGGGCCTTCCTCACCTTTTGTACCGGTATTGATTGTGATGTATGTAACTCCATATGTTCTATGTATAGAATTCATGTGATTTAGTTGTATAATCACATTTACTTTACAGTGCTACGCAATATGTTGGCGCTATATAAATACGTTAATAATAATAATAATAATAATATTGTAAAATATAAGGATTATAATACACAAAAGCCATGAATGTCTTGTAAATTATATAGTGAATAAAGTACCCCCTCTTGTAAAATATAAGGATATTATAAGTTACCGAGGAGTTTCATGACCATATAAAAGTACGAGGCCGAAGGCCGAGTGTTTTTATACAGGTCATGGAACTCCGAGGTAACTTCTAATATCCTCATATTTTACAACTGGGGGTACTTTATTTATTATAATACACAAGTTTCAGTGAGTCATGTGACAGAAATGACATCAGAACTCACCGTTTATAACTGATGACATCAGAACTCACCGTTTATAAGAATATAATTTACAAGATATTCATGGCTTTTGTGTATTATATCCTTATAAACGGTGAGTTCTGATGTCATCAGTTATAAACGGTGAGTTCTGATGTCATTTCAGTCACATGACTCACTGAAACTTGTGTATTATAATAAATAAAGTACCCCCAGTTGCAAAATATGAGGATATTAGAAGTTACCTCGGAGTTCCATGACCTGTATAAAAACACTCGGCCTTCGGCCTCGTACTTTTATATGGTCATGAAACTCCTCGGTAACTTATAATATCCTTATATTTTACAAGAGGGGGTACTTTACTATTTATAAGTCACAGAAGAGTTCCATGACCATATAAAAATATGAGGCCGAGTGCTTTTATACAGGTCATGGAACTCCCAGGTGACTTCTAATATCCTTATATTTTCCAACAAGGGCTACTTTATTTATTATAATACACAAGTTTTAGTGAGTCATGTGACAGAGATGACATCAGAACTCACCGTTTATAACTGATGACCTCACTAGTCACCGTTTATAAGGATATCAGTTACAAGATATTCATGGCTCTTGTGTATTATATATCAATATATATGTGTATTATATATATATGGTCCCACCTGCTGCACAAGCTCTTGGGGGGGGGGAGATAAGAACCAATCAGAGCGGGGCTTCAGATAATAAAATGACGACTGACAAAGTGGGCGCTTTAGGCTGACTGTCATTTTTTGAAGTTTATTGCACATTTCAGTCCCCTAAAGGATTTCTCTTTGTGAATGATTTGATTCTCGGTCTCTCGCGTCGGCTGTTGTGGATAAATAAATATTTTTCTGTAGTTGGGAGCCTGGGGCATCTAGTTTGCTCTGGGTTCTACAGAAAGTCGTGTAAAGTGCATTGCTAGCTTATGTTTGTGCCATTTTACCCGAGTTTGAGCCGCATTTCCAAATGATCGACCCAATAGCTGTCAGATATTTAAGAAATAGCCTCTGCTTGCTCATGCATTAAAGGAGTTTTTCACCTTTTACTTACCTTTTAAGAAATGTAGAGAGGGATATTCTGAGACAATTGCAATTGGTTTTCATTTTTTATTATTTGTGGTTTTTGCGTTATTTAGCTTTTTTTTCAGCAGCTCTCCAGTTTGCATTTTCAGCAGTCTGGTTGCTAGGGTCTAAATTACCCTAGAAACCATGCACTGATTTGACTAAGAGACTGGAATATGGAGAGGAGAGGGACTGCATAGAAAGACAAGTGATTAAAACTAGCAATAACAATACGTGTGTAGCCATACAGAGCATTTGTTATTTAGATGGGGATTAGTGACCCCCATTTGAAAACTGGAAAGAGTAAAAAAATAAAGACCAAATGCAAAGTTGCTTAGAATTTTATAACATACTAAAAGGTGAGTTAAAGGTGAACCAGGTTGGATCACATATCCAGGTATTTGCCATTTACTCATCTTTTTGCAGTAAATGCCCACGTGTACAGGCCCACACTGACTCACTGTACGACGCTTTTCCTCCATGTGATTTGCTGCGCAGTTGAAGTTTATTGACAAACAACATGC
The DNA here is from genome assembly GCF_017654675.1 of Xenopus laevis. Taxonomy (NCBI): domain Eukaryota; kingdom Metazoa; phylum Chordata; class Amphibia; order Anura; family Pipidae; genus Xenopus; species Xenopus laevis. The sequence goes on from NC_054380.1 coordinate 5,816,700, forward strand.
GGAGGAGATGAGCTCACAGCCGCGCAGCACAAACTCCCATCATGCAGTATCCATACATCATCCTTACAGTATCCATACACAAGCCTCACAATATCCATACACCATCCATGTAGTATCCATACAGTATCTGTGCACCGCACCATCCATACACAATCCATACACAATCCATACACAATCCATACACAATCCATACACAATCCATACACCATCCATACAGTATCCATATACCATCTATACTAGGGATGCACCGAATCCAGGGTTCGGGATTCGGCCTTTTTCAGCAGGATTCGGATTCGGCCGAATCCTTCTGCCCGGCGAACCGAATCCTAATTTGCATATGCAAATTGGGGACGGGGAGGGAAATTGCGTGACTTTTTGTCAGAAAACAAGGAAGTAAAAAATGTTTTCCTCTTCCCACCCCTAATTTGCATATGCAAATTAGGATTCGGTTCGGTATTTGGCCGAATCTTTCGTGAAGGATTCGGGGGTTCGGCCGAATCCAAAAAAAGTCGATTCGGTGCATCCCTAATCTATGCACCATCCATACATTATCCGTGCATCATCCATACACAAGCCATACACCATCCATGCAGTATCCGTGCACCATCCATGCAGTATCCGTGCACCATCCGTGCAGTATCCGTGCAGTATCCGTGCACCATCCATACACAATCCATACACCATCCATACAGTATCCATGTACCATCTATACACCATCTGTGCACCATCCATACAGTATCCATACAGTATCCGTGTAGTATACATACAGTATCCGTGTAGTATACATACAGTATCCGTGTAGTATACATACAGTATCCGTGTAGTATACATACAGTATCCATGTAGTATCTGCGTGTGCCCTTCCCCTCCAGCTGTTTTTCTCTCTAGACTCCAGGTGTTACAGAGGGTGGGTCTGAACTCGTACGGATCAAGGAGCACCTCTTGCATCACATCTGGTTTTGGTTTGGGGACTAAGAAACATTTGCTCCGGATCACTAACCCTCAATTGAGAAGATGTTTACAATAAACGCCTGTCGTGCTAACTTCACTTTAAGTGATTGCAGTATTTTGTTTGTTTGCAACAATTGATCGCAAAATATTGGTGCCATGCTCCTCCAGCTGCTTTTCCATTTTGTGCATGTGGGAACTGAGATTTTAGCATGACATCATGATATTCCATGTTTAAATTGGTGCCTTCGGTGTTACCCCAGGGCCACCATATAACTTTGGACCCATTGTATGGATAAAAAAACTACTTTGGGACAACCAAGGGGTTGAGGTCTATTCTTTCCCAGATGCATCACTTTCCATGTGCATCACAAACGAGTGTTTGCTATTGGCTGTGGATTTTAAAATTGACTGGATAAAGGCTTTTTAATTGAAAATGTTAATTGAACAGTTGTTTTCTGTTGCCCGTGTCACTTGCACATCCCTTCACCGGTGTGTGTGGGCAGCAATGCTCAACCTTGAGGGAGTCTAATTGGGTCCCATTCAAACCCCCCTCCTTTTTTTTTTGTTGCCTTTTCACTCCGAGTCTTTCAAGCTGCCCACTGGGATCACTGGTTTTTGTAATGAGGCCACCCTTGTAGCAGAATCCAGTATGGAACCCATCACATGGTAGGGCCTTCAATATTGTCAGGTCTCCTTTAGAACTTTGGAGTCAACAGGCAGATTTACAAGTGTATCATGTAACGTCCATGCAGTGATGTTTTTGTTTGGGTGTTTTTGAAGGTGATCTGCGTGATTGTCCAGCCTCAGTCTGGCTTTGAGAAGCCTACAGGGAGAGCGCACAATTTTTGGGAGGATAACGCTGGCATGGCATCGGTTGGGTTCAGCACAAGTAGCTTCTGTTTGGAACAAATAAGAGCCAGGCTTTGCTCTCAGTGAGATAAAACTGTTATCAAATATGCCATCAAAGGCATAAAAGGTTTTTATAAAAATCTGCGGTATTTGAAGTTCTGCCAAACACATGGAAGTGCCTCCATTGTTGTGTCATTGGACTTCTTATTTCCCTTTCTTCTCCTCTGAAGGACAGGATCAGTCGGATGTTTGCTTTCCAACTTGAGGAAATAATCTCAGGTGTTTGATCCTCGGCACACATGTGAAGAGCGGCTCCTCTTGCTTTCTGTTACCTTGTAGAGTGCTTGGCATCCTTGGAGAGGGTTCTTTAGACCCTTCTTTATTTTGTTTTTTTTTTTTTCCTTTTCCCATAGTTCTGTTGAACCTTTTATCTTTTTTTCTATCCTGATGCTCAACTTTGCTTTACTCCTGAGTTAGTTTGCTTTGTAATGTTGTATATTGAGCTTACTTTGCAGCATATCCGTGGGTTACAAACAAAGGCCCATAGCATTCCATTTTCCCAAGATGATCATATTGGTAACCCTCTTCCCACTCTTTGTTGGACATTGTTGTGACTTTCTGATTGAACTGGATGAAGAAGCGAAGATCTAGTGAACGTGTGCAACTCTGTAGACCTGCAAATGACTGCTTTGTGTTAGTTGCCCTTTATATTAGGTATCAGCAACTTGTATTGGTATTGTATGGACGGTGCCTGATGGTGGGGCAGGAGCTGCCCAAAAGCAAAATAAATTTCAGCAGCAACAACTTAACTATCGCTATCATATCTATTATAGTATATATTTTTCAAAGGTTTTAAGCAGGCATTCCGGTGTGAGAACATAGTTTGTGCAATCTGCGAGATTTACATTCTCTCGGTTTGCTTCGTTAAAGTTTCACAAATTTTTCGAAATTTCGCGGTTAAATACGCAAAATGGCGAAAAATTAGTGAAACTCGAAAATTGATGCCTGCTTCAATTTTGGACGCGTGTCCCAAAAATCGCTTGCGTCCGTTTTGACGCCGGTGTTAAAGTCAATGGGCGCCTGAATAGTGTTGACGCTGGCGAATTTTCACAAATGTATTTGCCGAAACGTGGAAATTCACTGCGAATTTGCGCCAGGCGAATTTATTCGTCTATCACAAATAGAGTACAGTAGAACCCCCATTTTACGTTTTTCTAAGCGATCTGAGTGCCATCCCGCCTGCTAGAATGTAAATTACAGGCAGTTCAGGGAGATTAGTCGCCCGAAGAAGAAGCGATTTGTCGCTGGGCGACTAATTCCAGAAACAGCGACGTGTGTCTCTGTCCTTAAAGGGATACTGTCATTGAAAAAAAAAATTTTTTTCAAAATGAATCAGTTAATAGTGCTGCTCCAGCAGAATCCTGCACTGAAATCCATTTCTCAAAAGAGCAAACAGATTTTTTATATTCAATTTTGAAATCTGACATGGGGCTAGACATTTTGTCAATTTCCCAGCTGCCCCAAGTCATGTGACTTGTGCCTGCACTTTAGGAGAGAAATGCTTTCTGGCAGGCTGCTGTTTTTCCTTCTCAATGTAACTGAATGTGTCTCAGTGGGACATGGGTTTTTACTATTGAGTGTTGTTCTTAGATCTACCAGGCAGCTGTTATCTTGTGTTAGGGAGCTGTTATCTGGTTACCTTCCCATTGTTCTTTTGTTTGGCTGCTGGGGGGGGGGGAAGGGAGGGGGTGATATCACTCCAACTTGCAGTACAGCAGTAAAGAGTGATTGAAGTTTATCAGAGCACAAGTCACATGACTTGGGGCAGCTGGGAAATTGACAATATGTCTAGCCCCATATCAGATTTCAAAATTGAATATAAAAAAATCTGTTTGCTCTTTTGAGAAATGGATTTCAGTGCAGAATTCTACTGGAGCAGCACTATTAACTGATTCATTTTGAAAAAAAAATGTTTTTCCCATAACAGTATCCCTTTAAGAGGAAGCAGAGGCTGAAAACAGAAAACCCTGCAGTTTAAAATAAGGAATACAATTAATACAAGACATGTTGGCCCATTATTTCACCATCTGACTGGGCTGTGCCATTGATGTCAACCTTTTCATCCCCATGTCTTAGTACAGGTATGGGACCTGTTATCCAGAATGCTCGTGACCTGGGGTTTTCCGGATAAGGGATCTTTCTTTAATTTGGATCTTCATACCTTAAGTCTACTAGAAAATCATATAAACATTAAATAAACCCAATAGGCTGATTTTGCTTCCAATAAGGATTAATTATATCTTAGTTGGGATCAAGTACAAGAAATTGTTTTATTATTACACAGAAAAAGGAAATCATTTTAAAAACTTTTTTGGATTATTTGGATAAAATGGAGTCTATGATGCCTTTCTGTAATTGGGAGCTTTTTGGATAACGGATTTCATACCAGTACCTATAACACAAGTTTGCTCATCGGTGCATATAAAATCCTCACACTGCATGGCTGATCCGTTATTAATTCAGATACAAAGCTGCTTAGGAACCAGTACAGTCTGCAGCTATGCATGAAAGCTCCACGCTGATCACCTGAGCAGCAAATGTATGCGTCCTGGTTAAAAACGATGAGGCGGCAGCCCCGTATCTGTCGAACTTTGTCTTGTGTATCTCGCCAGTTTCCAGCCGGCAGCCGGCGTCGGGAATTAGTGTTAATCAGGCCATTCTCTTGTTTATGACTTTCTTTGTGTTTCCCAGCACTTAATTTATGCGCGCTCAGTCGTAGGCGTGAGGAATGGCTGTAAAAATGGAGGTCGTCAATAAATTTAAGTTGGCGGTATAGAAGAAAGTTGCCTGGGAGACCAGTCCCCTTAGAGTCAGGGCACACGCTCAGATTCAGGGAGATTTAGTCGCCCGTCGACAAATCTCCTCTTCTTCGGGCGACTAATCTCCCCCTAAACTGCCTTCCCGCCGGATAGAATGTAAATCGCCAGTGGGATGGCACTCGGAGCGCTTAGTTTTCCAAATTTGCCTCGCGAGGAAACTTCGGGCGACCTTGGAAAACAAAGCGCTCAGAGTGCCATCCCACTGGCGATTTACATTCTATCCGGCGGGAACGCAGTTCAGGGGTAGATTAGTCGCCCGACGAAGAGGAGATTTATTTCTGGGCGACTAATCTCCCCCAATCTGAGCGTGTGTCTCTGCCCTTAATGGTTAGGGATCTTTCTGTAATTTGTATCTTAACATTATTTAAACTAGGGATGCACCCAAACACTATTTTGGATTTGACCGAACCCCCAAATCCTCAGAGAAAGATTCGGCCGAATACCGAACCACATCTGAATCCTAATTTGCATATGCAAATTGGGGATGGGAAGGGGAAAACTTTTTGTGACAAAAATTCACAGGATTTCCCTCCCTGCCCCTAATTTGCCCCGGTTTGGCCGGGCAGAAGGATTTGGCCGAATCCTGCTGAAAAAAAAAAGCCTGAAATGAATCCTTGATTTGGTGCATCCCTAATTTAAACCTAATAGGCTGGTTTTGCTTCCAATAAGGATTAATTATATCTTAGTTGGGATCAAGTACAGGCGACTGTTTTATTATTACACAGAAACAGGAAATCATTTTTAAAGAATAGATTATTTGTTTATAATGGAGTCTATGGGAGATGGCCTCTTCCGTAATTTGGCTTCCAGATAACAGATCCCATACATGTATTACCATTTTTTACACCACTGTAACTGGGATCCGTTATCTGGAAACCCATTTACAGAATGGCTGTCTGCCATAGACTCCATTTTATGCAAATAATCCAATTTTTTTTAAATGATTTCCTTTTTCTGTGTAATAATAAAACAGTCGCTTGTACTTGATCCCAACTAAGATATAATTAATCCTTATTGGAAGCAAAACCAGCCTATTGGGTTTATTTAATGTTTACAGGATTTTCTAGTTGATGACGATCCAAATTACAGAAAGATCCGTTACCCAGAAGACCCCAGGTCCTGAGCATTCTGGGTAACAGATCTCATACCTGTATTACAATATAATAATTTTATTCAGTCATGTGGCACAAATGACATCACTGTGCGGTGATTATAACTGATGACATCACTGAGTACGAGGAAACTTCAGTCGTCTTTGGAAAACAAAGCCCCGCACGTGCCATCCCTTTGGCGATTTTTCTTTCTAGCCGGAGGTAAGTTATGGGAAGGCAAGTTTGGGGAGATTGTCGCCCCCGAAGAGGAGGAGATTTGTCCCCGAATCTGCCCGCGTGCCCCTGCCCTTAATGACTATTCTCTGAAAGGCTTGCGCTGATGTGCAGTAGAATTTAGCTTCTATTTGTAACCCACCTTCTAGGTGTCTGATAATATTATTTGGGGAAAAGCTTATTGAGCGAGTGTTTTGTTTTGATAAACGCTTTCCCCAAATCTTATCTTCCCTTAGGGTAGGGACACACTGGGCGATTTGGGGAGTTTTAGTCGCCTGGCGACTAATCGCCGTGACTTTTCTCCCCGAATGCCTCCCCTCGCTCTGCGCCTGGCTAAAATGAAAAATCGCCTGCGCTAATCACTCGCGGCGATTCGTTTTCCGAAGTCGCCCGAAGTTTCCTCGTGAGGCAACTTCGGGCGATTTCGTAAAACGAATCGCCGCGTGTGATTAGCGCAGGCGATTTTTCATTTTAGCCAGGCGCAGAGCGAGGGGAGGCATTCGGGGAGAAAAGTCACGGCGATTAGTCGCCAGGCGACTAAAACTCCCCAAATCGCCCAGTGTGTCCCTACCCTTAGGGAATGTGCTATCGGGAGATAATCACAACATTAAAGCCGCTTCTTCAGAAGTTTTGCCATGAAGCGCGAGCAGATTCCTTGCTGATAGGCGCAGGCCGGCAGTGCTGATACATTAACACCTTCCTTTTTGAAGTAGCTGTGCAGTCTGCAGCAGGAAGCTTGGCTGTAGATGGGGGTTGCCACAAAGTTCTATCTTTATTGGCCTGCCCGTTAAATTGATCAAATATGGGATCTGATTGTCTACTGTGCAATGTTTGATCATCCTAACCGGTTCCTTGCAAGTGGTCCTGTCCGATTCAGGCCCACCATAGAATTGTTGCATTATTTTGAACCCGTTACTTGTAAAGCAAAGATAAATGATATTGGTATTCCTTAAATCCCTTGAGGTTACTGAATGGATGTGCTGTGACCTGGTGACCCCTGGCAGTTCCAGAGATAAGTCAGCAGGAGCATCAAGGGGGGGATTCTGCAGGGGAAACATTCTTTTTCTGTGCCGTTAAACGTTCTGGATGATCCAGGAAAGCTTTTTGTGGCTTAAGGGTTAATAATAGAGGCAACTGCATCGTTTTCATTTGAAACACCCTGCACATCTGTTTAAAGGGATAAAATGTTGTTTTTTTTTCAAAACACATCAGTTAATAGTGCTGCTCCGGCAGTATTCTGCAGTGAAATCCGTTTCTCAAAAGAGCAAACAGATTTTTTTTATATTTAATTTTGAAATCTGACATGGGGCTAGACATATTGTCCGTTTCCCAGTTGCCCCCAGTCATGTGCAGTGTCGGACTGGCCCGGTGGGCCCAGGTGTCAGTGGCCCCTCATGCTGCTAAACTTTTGGCCTATTTCATGGCCATTCCCTATTTCTATGAGAACAAAGAGGCTAAATAGATGGAATAATTGATTATAGTATGTAAAGAAAACAGACTAGGAGAATAGAGGTTGATAGAGGAGATGAAGAATAATAGTACTAAAAGTGGCCCCTGGTCTAAGGTTTTATGGTGGGCCCCTGTTCTGAGGCTTTTGGGTGGGCCCCTGGTATCCCAGTCCGACACTGCACTCAGGTGTCCTGTGAATGAGTTTTCTGAAAGCTAAAAATAGTGAAAAATCACTTAAGATCCATGATTGGGCAGGAACTTAAAGGCATTTATTTAATTGTTTAAATTGTATGCGCACTTAAAATTTACTTACTTACTTACTTACTTTGTATTTATCACTTATATTTTAATTAATATTGCAACTGCCATTTCGGGTTTTTTTTTCCAAATATAAATGTTAATTTTGCTATTTACTCATGGGTGCTATTTTGTACGGGGGGTGCGGGCCCTTGAGATCGGGTTTCCTGGTGGGCCCCAAGCAGCCCAGTCCGACACTGGTCATGTGACTTGTGCTCTGATGAACTTCAGTCTCTCTTTACTGCTCTACTGCAAGTTGGAGTCATATCACCCCCTTCCTTTCCCCCCAGCAGCAACTACAGTAGCAGCTATGGGAGCAGGACATAGATCTAACGATAGATGTGCCGATCGCATGGAGCAGTAGTGCAGTTTAGTCCACTGATTTCATGGTTAATCTTAAATAAAGCCGTTTTTGCCGATATAAATAGGCAACATTTAATACCAGGTGTCTGCTGCCGGGTCGGTAAGGATCATTGGTCTCTATAGGCCAATACAAAAAAGTATAAACCTTTTAACTATAAAAGTTGTTCTTGCGTGACTTTATAAAGGCGATTGTGGGGGGGGTACATAAAGATAACTGATCCCTATTAACCCTGTAGCAGATGGCTTTCCCAAATTCATGTGCAGGCTTCCCAGTTAGCCTTGAAAACTATAGAAGCTTTGTTTTATTGTGAGAATATGCAGCGTGTGCTCTGAGCAAGCATTAAAAATCCTGTTTCAATGTGAGCGACCTTAGCTCAGTTCTAGTGGCTGCATTATACAGCCTCCCTGGGTGCACCAGAACCAGTTGTGTTGGCTGATCAATGAGACTAAACGTGGCCGTACTTTCTATTTTAGATTCGGCAGCTTATCTGGCTTCTGATGGGTCTCCCCGATGGATATCTGGCCAAGATATTGATCAGGGAGGTTTGATTTCTTTGGTGATCTAGGACGGCATTGGCTAGTTGATATGGTCCTCATCCCGTCGGTGGGCGTATCTGGGAAAGATCCGCTCGTTTTGTGACCTCGACAAATGAGCGGATCTTTTCGTGTATCACCACCTTTAAGCTTCAGTGAATGTTTAGGGTCACACAATGGCTTAACAGTACAAATACCACCCATTTTTTTTTAAAGCAGCTGAATTGCTGGCTCCTCCTATCACCCCAAATGAGCCTACACAAGTGGCACCTAGGATGGGAATTGTTGCTGGTACAATCACTATCATTTTGAAGTGTGTGAGAAGTAAGAGACCATTTATACAGTAGGCTGGAGCACCTTGGAGCAATAAACCGATATAAAGTGACCTGTGGCATCACATAGGCAAGAGAACCATTTACCTATTGAAGACGCATAGGAATTTCAGGATGAGGACACAGACTTGGGCAATAATTCCCCAGATAAGATAACTAAAGGCCTAGGCAATTGTATGACGTAGTTGTCGGGTAAAAGGTCAATGGATTTCAGGCTCTCTGTATTTTTTTTATAACGGCGGCGTGTCGTTTGAAGTCGTCGTGTTTCAGGTTATGAAGGAATCATAAAACGTGCGGTTACCTTCGGTTATTCAAAGCTCCGTACCAGCTCAACCCAGTTTGAGTAAATGAGTAGAAAGGACTCTTGTTCATGCTTGCGCTTGTGAACCTGACTGTTGTGCTTGGTTGCCCACCTGGTATTCCATCTATTAACCTTGCCACCCTTGTGTAACTGTTGCATTTCATTATCAGCGGGATTCCTGCAGATGCTAATGTCAAATAGCTAGCCATTTAGAAAGAGAAAAAAAAAATCATATTGGTACAAGTAGGTGTATAAACAATCTGGGGAAACCTTCCAGTTACATAGAAAAATCTAAATATTCCACCTGTGCCAGTCTTTCCCTAAATATCCCATCAGTACCAGTCTTTCCCTAAATATCCCGCCTGTGCCAGTCTCTCCCTAAATATCCCATCTTTGCCATTCTCTTCCTAAATATCCAGTATGTGCCAGTCTCTCCCTAAATATCCCGTCTGTGCCAGTCTCTCCCTAAATATCCCGTCTGTGCCAGTCTCTCCCTAAATATCCCGTCTTTGCCATTCTCTCCCTAAATATCCCGTCTGTGCCAGTCTTTCCCTAAATATCCCGTCTGTGCCAGTCTTTCCCTAAATATCCCGTCTGTGCCAGTCTTTCCCTAAATATCCCGTCTGTGCCAGTCTTTCCCTAAATATCCCGTCTGTGCCAGTCTTTCCCTAAATATCCCGTCTGTGCCAGTCTTTCCCTAAATATCCCGTCTGTGCCAGTCTCTCCCTAAATATCCCGTCTGTGCCAGTCTCTCCCTAAATATCCCATCTGTGCCAGTCTCTCCCTAAATATCCCGCCTGTGCCAGTCTCTCCCTAAATATCCCATCTTTGCCATTCTCTCCCTAAATATCCAGTATGTGCCAGTCTCTCCCTAAATATCCCGTCTGTGCCAGTCTCTCCCTAAATATCCCGTCTTTGCCATTCTCTCCCTAAATATCCCGTCTGTGCCAGTCTTTCCCTAAATATCCCGTCTGTGCCAGTCTTTCCCTAAATATCCCGTCTGTGCCAGTCTCTCCCTAAATATCCCGTCTGTGCCAGTCTTTCCCTAAATATCCCATCTGTGCCAGTCTCTCCCTAAATATCCCGTCTGTGCCAGTCTCTCCCTAAATATCCCATCTGTGCCAGTCTCTCTCTAAATATCCAGTATGTGCCAGTCTTTCCCTAAATATCCCGTCTGTGCCAGTCTCTCCCTAAATATCCAGTATGTGCCAGTCTTTCCCTAAATATCCCGTCTGTGCCAGTCTTTCCCTAAATATCCCGTCTGTGCCAGTCTCTCCCTAAATATCCCGTCTGTGCCAGTCTCTCCCTAAATATCCCGTCTGTGCCAGTCTCTCCCTAAATATCCCACCTGTGCCAGTCTCTCCCTAAATATCCCATCTTTGCCATTCTCTCCCTAAATATCCCGTCTGTGCCAGTCTCTCCCTAAATATCCCGTCTGTGCCAGTCTCTCCCTAAATAACCCGTCTGTGCCAGTCTTTTCCCTAAATATCCCGTCTGTGCCAGTCTTTCCCTAAATATCCCGTCTGTGCCAGTCTTTCCCTAAATATCCCGTCTGTGCCAGTCTTTCCCTAAATATACCGTCTGTGCCAGTCTTTCCCTAAATATCCCATCTGTGCCAGTCTTTCCCTAAATATCCCGTCTGTGCCAGTCTTTCCCTAAATATCCCGTCTGTGCCAGTCTTTCCCTAAATATCCCGTCTGTGCCAGTCTCTCCCTAAATATCCTGTCTGTGCCAGTCTCTCCCTAAATAACCCGTCTGTGCCAGTCTTTCCCTAAATATCCCGTCTGTGCCAGTCTTTCCCTAAATATCCCGTCTGTGCCAGTCTTTCCCTAAATATCCCGTCTGTGCCAGTCTTTCCCTAAATATCCCGTCTGTGCCAGTCTTTCCCTAAATATCCCGTCTGTGCCAGTCTCTCCCTAAATATCCCGTCTGTGCCAGTCTCTCCCTAAATATCCCGTCTGTGCCAGTCTTTCCCTAAATATCCCGTCTGTGCCAGTCTCTCCCTAAATATCCAGTATGTGCCAGTCTTTCCCTACATATTCCGTCTGTGCCAGTCTTTCCCTAAATATCCCGTCTGTGCCAGTCTTTCCCTAAATATCCCGTCTGTGCCAGTCTCTCCCTAAATATCCCGTCTGTGCCAGTCTCTCCCTAAATATCCCGTCTTTGCCATTCTCTCCCTAAATATCCCGTCTGTGCCAGTCTTTCCCTAAATATCCCGTCTGTGCCAGTCTTTCCCTAAATATCCCGTCTGTGCCAGTCTTTCCCTAAATATCCCGTCTGTGCCAGTCTTTCCCTAAATATCCCGTCTGTGCCAGTCTTTCCCTAAATATCCCGTCTGTGCCAGTCTTTCCCTAAATATCCCGTCTGTGCCAGTCTCTCCCTAAATATCCCGTCTGTGCCAGTCTCTCCCTAAATATCCCATCTGTGCCAGTCTCTCCCTAAATATCCCGCCTGTGCCAGTCTCTCCCTAAATATCCCATCTTTGCCATTCTCTCCCTAAATATCCAGTATGTGCCAGTCTCTCCCTAAATATCCCGTCTGTGCCAGTCTCTCCCTAAATATCCCGTCTTTGCCATTCTCTCCCTAAATATCCCGTCTGTGCCAGTCTTTCCCTAAATATCCCGTCTGTGCCAGTCTTTCCCTAAATATCCCGTCTGTGCCAGTCTCTCCCTAAATATCCCGTCTGTGCCAGTCTCTCCCTAAATATCCCATCTGTGCCAGTCTCTCTCTAAATATCCAGTATGTGCCAGTCTTTCCCTAAATATCCCGTCTGTGCCAGTCTCTCCCTAAATATCCAGTATGTGCCAGTCTTTCCCTAAATATCCCGTCTGTGCCAGTCTTTCCCTAAATATCCCGTCTGTGCCAGTCTCTCCCTAAATATCCCGTCTGTGCCAGTCTCTCCCTAAATATCCCATCTGTGCCAGTCTCTCTCTAAATATCCAGTATGTGCCAGTCTTTCCCTAAATATCCCGTCTGTGCCAGTCTCTCCCTAAATATCCAGTATGTGCCAGTCTTTCCCTAAATATCCCGTCTGTGCCAGTCTTTCCCTAAATATCCCGTCTGTGCCAGTCTCTCCCTAAATATCCCGTCTGTGCCAGTCTCTCCCTAAATATCCCGTCTGTGCCAGTCTCTCCCTAAATATCCCACCTGTGCCAGTCTCTCCCTAAATATCCCATCTTTGCCATTCTCTCCCTAAATATCCCGTCTGTGCCAGTCTCTCCCTAAATATCCCGTCTGTGCCAGTCTCTCCCTAAATAACCCGTCTGTGCCAGTCTTTTCCCTAAATATCCCGTCTGTGCCAGTCTTTCCCTAAATATCCCGTCTGTGCCAGTCTTTCCCTAAATATACCGTCTGTGCCAGTCTTTCCCTAAATATCCCATCTGTGCCAGTCTTTCCCTAAATATCCCGTCTGTGCCAGTCTTTCCCTAAATATCCCGTCTGTGCCAGTCTTTCCCTAAATATCCCGTCTGTGCCAGTCTCTCCCTAAATATCCCGTCTGTGCCAGTCTCTCCCTAAATATCCCGTCTGTGCCAGTCTTTCCCTAAATATCCCGTCTGTGCCAGTCTCTCCCTAAATATCCAGTATGTGCCAGTCTTTCCCTACATATTCCGTCAGTGCCAGTCTTTCCCTATGCGCCAGTCCAAAGGCATAAGAGTGTGAGGGCCAGAACTGATAGTAGTCTGGCCACCCAGACGGGCATTGACGGCTAATATTAACCAAGAACAATAGAACGAGCCTTCTGACTGCAGTGAGGATTACGGGACATAATGGGGGCCCATCCAATATAATGATAATGCAGAGCGGAGCAACAGGAACCAGTAGTAGACTCAGCAGAGCTCGGCTCCCAGACAAACCATGGACTGACTTCACACAATGGCAGCTACAGCGTATTATGTGCTCACAGGATGCTCCGTGTTCCAGCAGACATGTCAGATCAGATATCAGCCTCGCATAGCTGGGAGAGATGCAACTGTTTGTGCTTTATATCGTCTGGCTAGATAAGCCCGTCTGTAGCCTAATGTGGCATGTATAGGCAATAACTTGGGACAATAACTGTTTTTCTTACCTCCTGATATTCAACTACAACTCTCAGCATTCCATGGAGATAGGAACTTGGGGGCTGTAGTACGACGAGCCAGGGGTTGGGGGTAATAAAGGAAAACTGTACCCTACAAACAATGTAGGTCTCTAAAAATATACAGCTCATGTGTAAAACCCTGCTTCATCCAAATAAACCATTTTCATAATAATATACTTTTTTAGCAGTATGTGCCATTTTTAAATACAAAGAGCCGCCTCCTGGGAACTTAGGATTCACGGTGCACACAAACAAACCATGTATGTTAGGTCACATGAGCCAATTAAGGGATGAAGTTCTGTCTTCTGCTCACTTCCTGTTACAGTTAGAGCTGCAGTATTTCTGGTCAGGTGATCTCTTACTGTTACAGTTAGAGCAGCAGTATTTCTGGTCAGGTGATCACTTCCTGTTACAGTTAGAGCTGCAGTATTTCTGGTCAGGTGATCTCTTCCTGTTACAGTTAGAGCTGCAGTATTTCTGGTCAGGTGATCTCTGAGGCAGCACAGGGAATATCACAAAAAGGAATTTGTTGCTTTAGTATTTATTTTGAGGGTATCGTTTTCCGTTAATTTACAGTGATTTAAGCGCTGTCAAATGAACAAATATGTTTGCTAATATGTTCTCCATAACTGTCACCTGCGATTTGGCCGTGTGCAGCGTGACTGTGGACTTCCGTGTGCTATGAGTTGAGTAAGCATGTTTATTTGCTGCCCCATCAGTAAATATGTTATTGCTCATCAGTTTTTTGTTTTGTTTTGTTTCTCTAGGAATTATGTGTGAGCTTACTTTCCATAGCCTCAGCAATTTACTGACAAGGCCCGACTGTGGCTTTGTTTGTTACCTTAAGGGCAGGGGCACACAAAGCTACTGGGGGAGATTAGTCGCCCTGCGACAAATCACTTCTTCTCCCCGAACTGCCTCCGCGCCGGCTAGAATCTATATCGCCAGCAGGATGGCACTCAGAGCATTTTGTTTTCCAAAATTGCCTCACGAGGAAACTTCGGGCGACTTCGGAAAACGAAACGTTCTGAGTGCCATCCCAACGGCGATTTAGATTGTAGTCGATGGGAAGGCTTTTCAGGGAGATTAGTCGGCCATCGACAAATCGCTTCTTCGGGCGACTAATCTCCTGAACTGCCTCCCCGCCGGCTAGAATCTATATAGCCAGCGGGATGGCACTCGGAACGCTTCGTTTTACGAAGATGCCCAAAGTTGCCTCACGAGAAACCTTTGGGCAACTATGGAAAATGAAGCGTTGCAAATGCTATCTCCCCGAACTGCTTCCCTGCCGGGTAGAATCTATATCGTCAGTGGGATGACACTCGGAGCGCTTCGTTTTCCGTTGACTCACGAGGTAACTTTGGGCGACTTTGGAAAATGAAGCAAAATGAGTGCTAACCCGCCGGCGATTTAGATTCTAGCCGGCAGAAGGCTTTTCGGGGAGATTAGTTGCCCGAAGAAGAGGCGATTAGTTGCCAGGTGACTAAATCTCCCCGAATCTTCACGAGTGTCTCTGCCGTAAACGGACACTGGAGCCACAGTACAGCCTGACCTCATGGCAAACTACTGATGAGTTTTTAGTGGTAAAACATAATATATTTTAAGTTCAGTAGTATTCAGTATACATTACGCTGGTCGCACTTGGGTCAGTTCCTGTGAAATTCCACGGGATTGTCGGTAACCTGGGCATTGGCATTTGTCTTCATTTTTTTGCCCAAATTATGTTCCACTGATGCAGATGGGGGGTCATCAACAGACAGAATTTTCAGTACAGACGGGCAGTTATCAGATATCAGACTTGTATTATGGTTGGCTGAGGGCCCCACAAACAGGGATTGCTGGTTGACCATTTCATCTAGAGACAACTGAATTGGCTGGCCACCCTCGCTTCGTGTGCGGCCAGATTTAAACTCTCGAGTGTCTGAAAAGGATTTACTCCCACGTGTGTGAGTTGTAAAATTAGCTTTTTGTAAAATCATCAGCTTGTGCTTCAGTTTGGGATTAGTGCCTGTTTGAAAGCCCAGCTTGCATATTAAGCTTCAAATGTTTGGGGGGGCGGCTGGCGTCTATTTGCTTTAAATTTTAACGGATCATGAAAACATTATGAAATATTGGCATACACTACTGAAATTGTGTTTTTTGTATCCCCTTCGTAGCCAGAAAAAGCCAAGAACCTGATAAATTCAAGGAATTTTTTAAAGAGATTCAGTACACATACACATCCAGCCCGAATAGGGGCTCATATTATATATAGACGCATTACTGCTTCAGTTAATCTTTCTGTTGCCTTAAATAAATGGATTAATCATGTATTAATTGATTTTTACGTGTTTGGGTTCAAGGCCTCTATAAATTTGATGTAATAACAAAATAGTGCTCACAGTGGAACCCAAGCAAAGCATCAGTAACGTCATATAATACACAAAAGCCATGAATATCCTGTAAATTATATCCTTATAAACGGTAAGTTCTGATGTCATCAGTTATAAACGGTGAGTTCTGATGTCATTTCTGTCACATGACTCACTGAAATTTGTGTATTATAATAAATAAAGTACCCCCGGTTGTAAAATATGAGGATATTATACGTTACCTCGGAGTTCCATGACCTGTATAAAAACACTCGGCCTTCGGCCTCGTGTTTTTATATGGTCATGAAACTCCTCGGTAACTTATAATATCCTTATATTTTACAAGAGGGGGTACTTTATTCACTATATTGTCTCCATCTTTGTACTTAAGCCAACTGCATTAGTCTGGAGAGTCACAAGTTGGGTTTGTAGTTACATGTACTGTGGGGTAATAAACATATAGTGAAGGGCGAGGTTATGTAAAGCAAGTGCTCAAAAGGAGTCAGTAGTGATATGAGGAATTGGGCTCAAATGTATTAAGATGTAAAGAGCATGTGGTGCTTTCCTTCATGTACAGAGAAGTCAATGCTGGGCCTTGCTGTAGAGGGAATATGGTTTAGCTGTTTCTGGTAGGCTTGTGTGGTCTTCTGGACTCTTCCTGGTCGGCACTTTCTCAGCCAAAAGGCACGGCAGGAAGCTTTCTCCTTGGCCAAAAGTGCTGCTGGGATTTCCCTTGAAGCAGAAGCCTGGTTGGTCTCTTAGCCTTTTGTGAACTGTGGCTGCTCCTTTCCATCGTATCCTGTTATGTCTGGATCTTTGCATGGAGGAGTTTGCTTTCATGTGGAGGAGTATTTTGCATAATTATCATGGTGGAAGAACGTTTAGGCTGTGGCTTTCATTTCTACCCTTTCCTTATCCTTTCCTGTTGCATCTCCTGCTTGTCAAGGCAAGTCCTTTTATTGGGAAGTATAAACCCCTCTAGCGTGTTTATTAATGCTATCTGCAAAATATTATATACTTATTATATCACAGTAGAAAGTTATGATGAAATCCAGTCACTCTACATTAATGAGTGTATAGTATTAATTGGTATTTTTAGACTATATTCTGCCTTAAGATGAGCATCGTCTAAACCAGTGATCCCCAACCAGTGGCTCGCTAGCAACATGTTGCTCTCCAACCCCTTAAGGTGGCCATAGACACACAGATCCGATCGTACAAATCGAGGATTCGTACGATTTCCGGATCGTGTGGGGCGTGTGCCGACATCTTTCGTCCGGTGGAGATCGGTCGATCGGTCAGGTTTGATTTTGACCTGACCGATCCCGCCGGAGCCCATGGCACATCGTAATCTGATCGTTCAGCTATACGGCCGAACAATCAGATTACCCCCGATATAGCCATGCCTGTTAATGGCATATCGGGGAAAGATCCGCTCGTTTGGCAACATCGCCAAACGAGCGGATCTTTGCATCTATGGCCACCTTTAGATGTTGCTCCCAGTGGCCTCAAAGTAGGTGCATATTTTTGAATTCCGGGCTTTGAGGCCCAAAGAGAGAATCCTATAGGCTGTCCACATAGGGGGATACCAAATCACCAATCACATCCCTTATTTGGCATCCAGGGACATTCTTCATGCTTGGGTTGCTCACCATCTTTTTTTACATAACATACAATGTGGCTTGCGGTTAAAAATGTTGGGGATCTCTGATCTAAGCAAATGCCTCTGTTGTAAATTCCGGCAAACATATAAATCCCTCTTAAAAATATCATATATATTTCATCTATTTCTCCAAACCATAACAAAGCCAATGCAGCTTTTCTTTCTGTCTATGCTTGAGTCTCCTAATCCCCGGAGGGATGTGTCTTTTGGCTCAGGGTCAGACTTGTGGTGGCTAATTAGGGGGGACATTATCAGCACACAGCTGATCTTTGACACAGAGCGTATCTCACATTTAATACGTTGACTGTGCTGTTTTATTATTTCGGGAGAATGTATATTTAAAGAGGATCTGGGGGTCATCTATGGTCATGGGAACATTAAAACCTGCTGGTTGCCGTCACTGTGGATATAGTCAGTTCCTCTGAAGGCCATAGAGTGGATTTGCTTGTGCATTCACCCATAATTAAATGAATAGTTCCCATTATCATTGTGAATGAGCTTCCCTTCATTCTGCTTTACTTAGCAGTCTGATCCCTGTGTGTATAAGCAGGTATTATAACTGTAATTGAATCACTGACTGGAATCACTGGCTGGAAAAAAGCCTTTCTGATGGCCTAATGTGTCTACAGAAGGCGTGAAATTAAAAATCCCTCAATAATGGGCTAATTAGTAATTTCTTCCTGAGATAATCAGGTCTGGAGTTACCACCAGGCTCCCTGAGTTTCCATGCTGCATGGGTCATAAAAGAATTTGAATCAAGTTTATGGAGACCCTAAAGTTGGCCATAGTTGTGCAGATACGATTGTACGAATATTTGTTTCCTATGATTTTCGGACCGTCTGTGGAGTGTCCCGTCATTTTTCATGCCATGGCGATCGGACGTATTAGGTCTACTTTCTGTGAGACAAGTCAAACCTCATGGAACAATCACCATGCGAAGCCTGTAGCACATTTTATTGATGACGGGAGATAAATGGTATTCTAATATACTTGTGTGCCTTTAATAGATTTCCCATTGACTTGGAGACTATTCCAGACACGTTTGTATAGTGTGAATTTTCTCCTCGTCTGACATCTCCAGCGTTCACCTCAATTTATCAGGTGTATTTTCACAACATGTGTCATGTTTACTAAAAATACACACAGTTGCGAGAGAAATGTGATGAAAATTTATCAGTGTATTTTCAACGTACAATTGTAGTGGTGAAAATGCTCTAGAGAGTTTACACCATAAGGGCAGATACACATGCTGCAATTCGGGGAGATTACTACCGGGGGAGCAGGGGGTGCAGCTGGGCCAGGGTCCGCACCCCCAGCAGATCACGCGCGCTGCAGCCGGCTGGAGTCGGCTGCAGGCAGCCGCAAAGTAAATGCACACGGACGAGGGTGGGGGCCTGGCTGCTCCTCTTCTTTGGGGCGACTAATCTTCCCAAACTGCTTCCCTCGCTGGCTAGAATGAAAATCGCCGGCGGGATGGCACTCAGAGCGATTCGTATTTCCGAAGTCACCCAAAGTTGTCTCACGAGGAAACTTCGGGCGACTTCGGAAAAGGAATCGCTCCGAGTACCATCCCGCCGGCGATTCCCGCAGTTCGGGGAGATTAGTAGCCACGAAGAAGAGGAGATTTGTCGCCAGGCGACTAATCTCCCCGAATTGCAGCATGTGTATCTGCCCTAAAGAAGTGAGTTATGTGGGATAATAGAATGGAGGCGGCATCATAGATAATGAGATGCAAAAGTGACTGCTCCATCTTTATAATAATAATTTGCAGGCCTGGAATCTGGAGAAATTCCTTGCCCAAAAATAAGTCTTGTGTTTTTGTGAAAATATCTTAAATTGTTGGTTGATTTCTACTGGCTATTACATACCTTAATATAATCTTATATTACTGTATATCGGTCATCCAGAATGCTTGAGACTTGGGGCTGCTAAATGTTAAAAAGTTCCTATTCAAGTGAGGTCCCTTCTACATTTCACCTGTTTAAAAATAGTAGGCATTTGTTTGTGAAAATTAGCATATTCCGCAATAATAGTTCTTGGCTGGTGGCCTTTGTTTTTGGAAGTTCTGTGCGTGCTGGAACTTGCCCCAATCTGCTAACATGTCTTGGGTTTTCCCACGGTTATCTGTGTACAAAATGGAATCCGTCCCTTTTGAATATGAAACATCTTTAGGCTGCAGTCCAAGGAAGAACTCTCCTTTAAAGTCAACATGCTCTGTCAAGTTAGGAGATAAATGTCTGTGCTGACTTTTGAAGTTATCTTCATGCCTACACCGAGGTGTTTTGCCTTTCTTCCTAAATACTCTGGTTTTACTTTTAAATACTCTGGTTAATGTTATGTGTGTAATTGCCACATTCCATTTGTTTCCAAGTGGCCCGGGATCTACAGCTGCCACCATGACTGAGCCAGAAACCTCACAGCCACATTAAGGGCAGAGACACACGTGGAGATTCGGGGAGATTTAGTCGCCCGATGACAAATCGCCTCTTCTTGGGGCGATTAATCTCCCCTCAATGCCTTCCTGTGGCTAGAATCGAAATCTTCGGTGGCTCGAGCGCGCTGCTTTCCAAAGTCGCCCGAGGTTGCCTCACGAGGAAACTTCGGAAAACGAAGCACTCCGAGTGCCATTCCATCGGCGGTTTAGATTCTAGCCAGCGGGAAGATTAGTTGCCCGAAGAAGAGGCGATTTGTCACTGGGCGACTAATCTCCCCGAATCTCCAAGTGCGTCTCTGCCCTAAGGGGACTAATCAGGGACTAATCTCCCCCGAACTGCCTTCCCGCTGGCTAGAATGTAAATCACTGGTGGGATGGCACTCGGAGCTCTCAGTTTTCCAAAGTTTCCTCGTGAGGCAAGTTCGGGCAACTTCGGAAACAAAGCGTTCCAAGTGACATCCCGCCGGCGATTTACATTCTAGCCAGCGGGAAGGCAGTTCGGAGTGATTAGTCGCCCCGAAGAAGAGGAGATTTGTTGCCGGCGACTCTCTCTGCCCTAATGGGTGCTGACTTTGTTCAGTGATTGGGGGGGGGGGATACGAAGAGAATTAAGGCACCTTGGTCTTTTTAAAGAGATGTTGTAGAGTGGTCATGCTGTGCCTTAAACATAGTGAGGCTTTATAGGCCTAAACTCCAAGGATTAGTATTTGTAGCTATAGTCTGATGTTGGGAAGTGCTAATAAAAGGTAGTCGGATACAATTGCTGCCATTCTTCCAGCGCAGAGTCCGTTTAAGCAGTAGATGCTTATGATTATCGCTGGAATGTTGGGAGATCTCATGGGCAGATTAGTGCGCCAATAAATGTGACACATAGCTCTGCCCCATGGTTTTCAATGCTTAGGACCTAGGCTTTGTGTTAAAGAGCCTTTCCTCCCTCCAACCTCTCTCTCTCTCTCTCTCTCTAAAATTCATCAGTTCTTTCCTTCGTTACCTGATACTTGTGGGAGCAGTGATGGCCTACTGCAGACAAAGCTTTCAAAGACCTGCTGAATGAAGGAAATCTCAGGAGACTTCAGATGCTCGGTGCTATTTGCAGGGACTCCAATGAGAATATATACTGTTTTGTGTACAGAGCATTCTTTTCCTCTCTCTTTGTTTTTTTTAGGGATCCAGTTAATGAAACTATGATATCATTGTATAGAGATGGCCAACGTATTGGGGTTTCTTGTTTAGTGCTCTTTATTATTCATTTTCATCTACTAGCCTTCGAGGGATTTCATCAATACACGGCATTGTGATGTTCTAAGGAGGAATGCTTCTGCCGAGCAATCAAAGATGGCGTCTCCCACTAGTGTCTGAACACCTTTATAATGAGAAGCAACGTAATTCCAAAAAAAAAAAGGGGTTGATTATATGTAAGGGCCAATAAATGGAATCTAAACCTTGCAGATGGTTTAGGTAGAACTTTCCAGGGCAAAAATATCATAGGTTCACCCTTATAAGATGACAGCTTGGTATAAAATGGATATTACTTTATTTACCTTTTTTTTTTTTTAATAATTCTGTTTTTTCAAAACGCATCAGTTGATAGTGCTGCTCCAGCAGAATTCTGCACTGAAATCCGTTTCTCAAAAGAGCAAACCGTTTTTTTTATATTTAATTTTGAAATCTGACATGGGGCTAGACAAATTGTCAGTTTCCCAGCTGCCCCAAGTCATGTGACTTGTGCTCTGATAAACTTCAGTCACTTTTTACTGCTGTACTGCAAGTTGGAGTGATATCACCCCCCCCCCTCCCAGCAACCTAACAACAGAACAATGGGAAGGTAACCAGATAACAGCTCCCTAACACAAGATAACAACTGCCTGGTAGATCTAAGAACAGCACTCAATAGTAAAATCCAGGTCCCACTGAGACACATTCAGTTACATTGAGTAGGAGAAACAACATTCTGCCAGAAAGCAGTTCCATCCTAAAGTGCTGGCTCTTTCTGAAATCACATGACCAGGCAAAATGACCTGAGATGCACCTACACACCAATATTACAACTAAAAAATACACTTATTGGTTCAGCAGGGAAATTTTATATTGTAAAGTGAATTATTTGCAGTGTAAACAGTGTCCTTTAGAAACAAAAACTACACCATAAAAATCCTGACAGAATCCCTTTAAAGTAGAATGTTTTTACTTAAACAACCAGGCAATTTCTACAGTACAGACAATAGTCTGGCTCAGACTGAAGAAAAGAGGTTTTGGGGGTGACTTATGTGTGTTCTAAGCTAAATTCTGGGGTCATTAGGACTCGAAAGAGAGGATGGGAGAATTAAGGTAACAATGTTCTGTGCTGAGTCAGGCTGGATAAGGTAGATTAGAACTAAAAGAGGATCATGTTTGATGCAAAGGCTAATCTGTTGCTTATTTTGGTTTCAATAGATAACTATAGACTAGCAGAGATATTAGTTCAACAGCTATGTGTGTGAAAAAAGGGCAAGTGAAGCTGAATGTGTATTTTCGGTTTGATGTTATTGTTTTTTGTTTGTTTTGGGGTTTTTTTTTCTCCCACTCCAACTATATTTTCCTTTCAATTCTTTCAGAGGTCTTACACGTTGGTTGTTGAAGCGTGGGATTACAATAATGACACTAATGGTAAGTAAGTGAAGGTTTGTGCTTGTGTGTGTGCGCACGTAACTGCCAACCATCTGGGACAAAAGTATATGGAAAACAGCAGCAATCGGCAGCGGCCAAAATGCCCCTGGCAAGAAAGCAGGTGGACCTGTGGGCATTAGCCAGAGGGCTTCCCATGAAATAACATTAGGAGTAGTGACGGGCAGATGGGGTGTTCCCTTTCCTAGGAAACATATTTGGTTTGTAATGACAGGGAAAAGTTTTGGCCCAGTAACCAGTCACAACCAAGTAGAAACTCTACTGCTGAAAGTTCTAAATGGGGACAAACTTAAATAACACCAGTCCTCCAGTAGATGATGTACTCGCCTGAATTCATAAGATTCCTAAAACGAAGATCGGATTGGACGTGAAACTCGTGAACTCCTTGTATCCTTTAGAGCAGGGATCCCCAACCTTTCGAACCTGTGAGCAGCATTCAGAAGTAAAAGGAGTTGGGGAGCAACACTAGCATGAAAACTGTTCCTGGGGTACCAAATAAGGGCTATGATTGGCCATTTGGTAGCCACTATGTGGATTGTCAACCTACACTGAGGCTTTGTTTGGCAGTACACCTGGTTTTATACAACCAAAACTTGCCTCCAAGCCTGGAATTCAAAAATAATCACCTGCTTTGAGGCCACTGGGAGCAACATCCAAGGGGTTGGGGAGCAACATGTTGCTCATGAGCTACTGGTTGGGGATCACCGCTTTAGAGCAAGGGTCCCCAACCTTTTTTTACCCGTGAGCCACATTCAATTGTGAAAAAAGTTGGAGAGCAACATGAGTATGCAAAAAGTCCCAAATATAGGCTGTGATTTGCTTTTCATAGCCTCTATTTGGACTTGCAGCCTAAAGGAGGCTCTACTTGGCAGTACACGTTGTTTTTCTGCAACTAAAGCTAGCCTTCAAATCAGGAATCCAAAAATAAGCACCTGTTTTAAGGCCACTGGGAGCAACATCCAAGGGGTCGGAAAGCAACTTGTTGCTCATGAGCCACTGGTTGAGGATCACTGCTTTAGAGTGTCAAAGAAAGAAAATGTCCCCCCGTTGGATGTCATATAAACTAAAATGTAGTAGGACAGTGATCCCCAACCAGTAGTTTGCAGGCAACATGTTGCTCTCCAACCCCTTGGATGTTGCTCTCAGTGGCCTCAAAGCAGGAGCTTATTTTTCAATTCAAGGCTTGGAGGCAAGTTTTGGTTGTATAAAAACCAGGTGTACTGCCAAACAGAGACTCCTGTAGTCTGCCAGTCAACATAAGAGCCACCAGATGGCCAATCACAGCCCTTATTTGCTCCCCAACTCTTTTTATTTTTTAATGTGGCCAACGGGTAAAAAAGGTCGGGACCCCTGTAGTAGGAGATCAGCAATCAACAACAGCCTTTCCCTAGCTCTGTAACCAATAGCCATTAAGCTTTAGCTCTTACTGGTCTGGTCACTCTGGTGTTGTCAAAATAATGAAAGAAAAATGTTGTTGGTTGCTATGAGTTACTGGCTTAGGGACAACTTTTTTTTACATAACCTCCCCCCCCCCCACACACATTGTCTCCGCGTTCTAAATTGTGTCTTCTGCATTGTGTGTTTATTCCTGTGTTAATTGGGCCAATGTGGCTTTCATGGAGGCCTGCCTTTATTTGTAAATAAGCATATTTCTTCTGTTTAGAATTTAGAACAGAGCCATGAAACTGAATCCAAATAATTTAAGCCGTTTTCAGTTACAAGCATGAAAAATGTCTCTAGCAAGTCAAATATTCACATATATAGTAGAGTTGTGATCGGGCATCATTGATCAACCAGTTCTAGACTAAATGCTAGGGAGAGAGTGCAGAACCGCGACAAAGCATTTCTATAAAACATAAGTATCTTTTTTACAGTTTTTAAGTTACCCTTATTTGCACCCCTAAAAATAGTTCTACTCACCCCCCCCCCCCATGGGCAATACTTTTTCGGAATTTATTAAACTCAGAGGATGAAAAAGTCTGAATCAGAAACCTGTTGAGGTTGTATATAAGTCAATGGGAGAAGTCCCAATGATTTTTTGTTGTGCGCTGGGTTTTGTGCAATGCCCCAAAGTTTTTTGAGTTTAAGGGCAAAAAAGCATAAGAAATTGGAGTTTTCGGGGGGGAAAAGCTGAAAAACAATTCAAAATCGGATGAAAAACCTGAAAAAATCTTGAAAATCAGATTTTTTTCCCGCAAAGCAAATTATTGGGGAAATGTAAAGCTTAAAATACCCGAGCGGATTTGATCGGAGTTTGTAGCAGAAAATTTTGAGATAAAATCTGGCTATGATAAATAACCCCCATAGTTCTACAAAGACAATGATATATAAATACTTCCTTTCTTTATACGGCATCTAGAACTTAGAGAAGTTTATCCTCCAAGGACTGTAATGAATTCCAAATGTTTCTTTGTTTTCCCCAAGTCCATTTATCAGCCAGCCAGTGTAGTAAAATTCGTTTTACTACTTAAAACCACCCCCGTCCCGTGTGCATTTTGTCTGTTTACCAATTAAATTTAAATGTTTTTTGATAAGAGTCGAGCCGGCTGCAGGTCGTAAGTCGGTGTTAGATGGTTGAAGTCATAAGGGCCAGCGCAGCGAGTGAAATACCACGGATGTGTACAATATTCCGGCTGCCTGTGAAATATTATTTCAGGTTATAGCTTTAAACACATACATGTTTTAAAAAAAAAAACAAAACTTTTTTTCCTGGTATAAACTGTGCACGGAATGAAAAAAGTATTTTTTAACTGATTTTTATTTACCGCCAAGAACATTTGTGATACATTAAAAGTGAAAGGAGACAGTATAGGCTCCGTTCCATATATATGTTGTGTGTTCTTTGTGCAGACCCCGGTGATCTCATAGACAAAGCCCTCCATTCTGGGATGATTAACCCAAGTCGGCAATGGCAAACCCTGAAGCAGAACGCCGGCATGACGCATTTCGATTACCAGATTCGGGTCATTTGCGACGAGCATTATTACGGTTTCGGCTGCAACAAGTTTTGTCGCCCGCGGGAGGACTTTTTTGGACACTACACGTGTGATCAGAACGGCAACAAGACCTGTTTGGAAGGCTGGATGGGGCCTGAATGTAACAAAGGTAAATGCTTAACTTTATGGCCTTTTATTTAGGTTCCATGAATACAATTTGTTTTGGCGTAGACGGCAGAAACACACGTGGAGATTCTGCTGCCCGGCGTCAAATCGCCTCTTCTTCGGGCGACTAATCTCCCCGCCGGCTAGAATCTAAATCACCGGGGGGATGGCACTCGGAGCGCTTCATTTTATGAAGTTGCCTCACGAGGAAACTTCGGGCGACTTCGGAAAACAAAGCGCTCTGAGTGCCATCCGCCGGCGATTTAGATTCTAGCCTGCGGAAAGGCATTGCGGGGAGATTAGTCGCCCAAAGAAGAGACGATTTGTTGCTGGGCGACTAATCTCCCCCAAATCGCATCGTGTGCCTCTACCCTAAATAGTAGATTACTCAGTCCTATCAGCATCAACTCATTGGGTGACCCTTAACATTAAAGGAAAAGAAGGGTCTGCCAAAATGTAATTTGTGTCATTACTGAATTCAAAATTATTAAATATTACATAAAAAAATACAATTACAGGTATGGGATCTGTTATCCAGAATGCTCAGGACCTGGGGTTATCTGGATAAAGGATCCTTCTGTAATTAGGATCTTCATACCCTAAGGAGTAGATTTATCAATGGTAGAATTTACAGTTCATGGGAGTTTGTAAAAACGTATATAAACTCCCATGAACTCGAAATTTGAATAAAAACGTCTAATCAAAATTTTTCAAAAAAATTTGCATTTTTCAAACTCGGGTGAATGGGATCAACCCGCAAACTCGAATCCAATTTGAATTGAATTTGATTCGATCTATTTTCAGGAAGTCTGCAACTCAAGGATGTCCCCCTTAGGCTAAAATGTAGCTAAGGCCAAGCAATTTGTCAGGTTTAAGGTGGCGAATAGTCAAATTCGAACTCTTAAAGGGACAGTACATGATAAATTCCGGAAATTTAATTTTTTTTAAAAACTCAAATCGAATTTTAACAATTTTCTAGTCGAATTTCACTAAAATAAACTAGAAAATTTGAATTTTCACTTTGACCCTTGATAAATCTGTCCCTAAGTCTACTAGAAAATCATTTCAATGTTCAATAAACCCAATAGGCTGGTTTTGCTTCCAGTAAGGATTAATTATATCTTAGTTGGGATCAAGTACAAGCTACTGTTTTATTATTACACAGAAAAGGCAAATCATTTCTAAAAATTTGGATAAAATGGATAGCCTGTCTGTAATTCAGAGCTTTCTGGATAACGGGTTTCTGGATAACAAATCCCATACCTGTATATAAAAATATACTTCTTCAGGCATTGTTATAGAATATTGCACATATAGATACTCGTTTACAAATACTGTATTTTCCACCAGCGCAGTAACTCACAGCAACCAATCAGAGATTTGTTTCCATTATTGTATCTGCAGTAGACTGATAAAAGCTTATTGCTGATTGGTTGCTGTGTGGCAAACCTGCCCAGAGTTGGTAAATGAGCCCCATTGTATCAGACATAGGCTTTATCATCTGTTGTTTTTTATTTTTGTGTGTTTTCAGCAATATGTCATCAAGGCTGCAGCACAAAACACGGTACTTGCAAGACGCCAGGAGAGTGCAGGTAAATTACAGTTACCTTTCTACTTTGAAGATTTTAGGGGCAATGATTGAAGGGTTTTGCTGTCTGCGTTGGCATGAAAAGTCTATTGTCCTGCAGAATGGTGCTTTAGAAATGAATCGCTTAGCTGTTTATATTTCACGTGTATTGGATCTATTCATAGGGGAATAACCAGGTATCCCTTTAAAGCTCTGGCACTTAAAGGAGAACTAAACCCTAAAAATGCCATGTTTTATATACTGAACTTATTGCACCAGCCTAAGGGAAGGGGCACACGGGCAGATTCTGGGAGATTTAGTCACCTGGCGACTAATCGCCTCTTTTTCAGGGCGACAATCTCCCCGAACTGCCTTCCGCCTACTATAATGAGAAAACGCCAGCGCAATGGCACTCGCGGCGCTTCGATTTCCGGAGTTGCCTGAAGTTGCCTCACGAGGAAACTTTGGGCGACTTCAGTAATTGAAACGCCGCAAGTGCATTGCTGCAGGCGATTTTTCATTTTAGCAGGCGGAAGGCAGTTGGGGGAGATTGTCGCTCCGAAGAAGAGGCGATTTATCTCCCCGAATCTTGTCAATAGCAGCAATGATCCAGGACTTCAAACTTGTCACAGGGGGTCACCATCTTGGAAAGTGTCTGTGACACTCACATGCTCAGTGGGCTCTGATTGGCTGTTGAGAAGCTAAGCTTAGGGCTCGTCACTAATTATCCAGCAGAAAATGACCTTCCCTGGCTGTAATATAAGCTGATGCTACAGGTTTGCTGATTATTCAATTCTGATGCTAATTGCACTGGTTTCTGTGCTGCCATGTAGTAATTATGTGTATTAATTACTAATCAGCCTTATATTGTGACATTTCTATTCTATGTGTACTGTATATTGTGAGTGGCTCCCTAAGCTCAGTAAGTGACAGCAGCACAGAGCATGTGCAGTGAATCAGCAGAAAAGAAGATGGGGAGCTACTGGGGCATCTTTGGAGACACAGATCTTTACTGCTAAAGGGCTGTGGTTGCCTTGGGCTGGTACAGAAGCACAAAACATCATGTACAACATTTCTAGCTACTTCTTTAGTTAGGCTTTAGTTCTCCTTTAACGGGTTAATACACTCTGGTGACCATCCTCCAAGCCAAGTCTTTCAGTTATTCTGTAGAGTGGGATTAGGCAAGTCTTTGGGTTCCTTTGCTGCTGGGAGCCAACACCTGAGTGCTGAGAGGTAAATGGCTGGGATGGAATCTCGTCCGTAGACGCTGCTTGTCGCTGGCCTTTGAAGTTGACACTGTCCTGGCTTATACACAATGGGTTTAGCCTCCCCCTCTCACCATTTCATCATTAAAATACCGCCTTAGCTTCAAGTTACAGATCTTCTTTTATTTCAGCCATTTTTGGGGCTGTTCCTGTGTTGCATGTTTTCCGTTCATGGGTAACGCAATGTGCGGTAAAAACGCTGTTCTATATTTGCTTCGTATGCTCGAGTAACTTTGTTTTGTGTCTAATAATGGAGCTTTCTGTACAGCTTTAATGTTGTTATTATTATAACCTAGTGCTCAGTGTAAGGAGACAAAAATGCCTTGTTTATAAGGTTAAACATGTAATAAAAACAAGAGATGGTAATGTATGTGCAGAACATTCTTTGCTACATGTACTTGAGCTTCAGGGCTGAAGGGTAAATCTGATTTTCCCCATTAAAGGGGTTGTTCACCTTGGAGTTCACTTTTAGGGTCAGGGCACACACTCAGATTCGGGGAGATTAGTCGCCCGGCGACAAATCTCCTCTTCTTTGGGGCGACTAATCTCCCCGAACTGCCTTCCTGCCGGCTAGAAGGTAAATTGCCGACGGGAAGGCATTGTGGGGAGATTACTCACCCGAAGAAGAGGCGATTTGTCGGTGGGTGACTAATCTCCCCGATTCTCCATGTGTATCTCTGCCCTAAAGGTAAGGGAACACGCTAAGAATCGGGGAGATTTAGTCGCCCGGCAATTTGGACGACTAATCTGCCTGAAAAGCCTTCCCGCCAGCTAGAATCGAAATCAACGGCGGGATGGTACTCGGATCACTTTGTTTGCCAAAGTCGCCCGAAGTTTCCTCGTGAAGCAACGCCCGGCAACAAATCTCGTCTTCTTCGGAGCGACTAATCTCCCCGAACTGCCACCCCTGCCTTCCCACCCGCTAGAATGAAAATCGTGAGGCAACTTTGGGCAACTTCGGAAAATGAAGCGATGCGAGTTGCCATCCCGCTGGCGATTTACATTGTAGCCGGCAGGGGAGGCAGTTCGGGGAGATTAGTCGCTCCGAAGAAGACGAGATTTGTCGTCTGGGCGACTAATCTTCCCGAATCGCAGTGTGTCTCTGCTCATACATTCAAAAAGCAGTGCAAAAAAAAAAAGGCCAACATTCCATTGCAATTGCGTCGACCTCAATCTGGCACAAAAGCATTTTGGGGCAAAAATGAAGCCTTCTCTGTAAGAGGCAGCACATGGGCAGGATATGGACATACTGACTTTAACACCATTCATTAAAGGAACAGTTCAGTATAAAAATAAAATCTGGGTAAATAGATAGACTGTGCAAAATAAAAAATGTATCTAATATAGTTAGTTAGCCAAAAATGTAATGTATAAAGGCTGGAGTGACTGGATGTGTAACATAATAGCCAGAACACTACTTCCTGCTTTTCAGCTCTCTTGCTTTCCACTGATTGGTTATCAGGCAGTAACCAATCAGTGACTTGAGGGGGTCACATGGGACATAACTGTTGCTTTTGAATGTGAGCTGAATGCTGAGGATCAATTACAAACTCACTGAACAGTTATGTCCCATGTGGCCCCCCTTATAGTCACTGACTAACTCAGAGTTAGAGAGCTGAAAAGCAGGAAGTAGTGTTCTGGCTATTATGTTACACATCCAGTCACTCCAGTCTTTATACATTGCATTTTTGGCTAACTAACTATATTAGAAACATTTTTTTATTTATCTATTTACCCAGTTTTTATTTTTACACTGGACTGTTCCTTTAAAGGTGAATGGTGTGTTGCTTGGCAGGTGGAGTTCCCAGTGAGCCTGGTATTGGGATCCATGATTGTGGTCCTGAGACAGGAAACAGTTTTAGGTGTCCAGCGATCTGCCCGTTTGTCCTGAAGAATAAACACGACATCATTGTGTCAGAACAGCAGGGATTGTTTCCTCATGTTTAGTCCTTTCTCTCCGTTCCTCTCACCTCCCACTCGCAGGCCGGACATGCACTATTGCTCCTATTTGCTTAAGGTGCAACTTTCTCACAGTCCATTTGCAGAGCAACAAAAAAAGCCATGTTGGGCTTTAGTCCGAGAGATGGGGGAAAGGCTAATGACGGACTGGGCTTCCACGTTTTGTACTTCTGAGGTAACTAGTCCTGGCGCCACTCCTGGAGCCATATTTAAGGCCATTAGCCTGTGCTAAGAACATAAACCATAGAAGAGGCTGAAGGAATGATAAACTGGTTCATTCATAGGTTCTGGGATAACCATTACAATTAAAAGCACAGGCAGCCAGGGGAATTCCAATTGTTGGCAGATAACTGTCTGGGGATGCTGGGTATTGTAGTCCTGCCAGCAGTTGTTCTATAAATAACTATCGTTTTAATGGGGTCGTTCACAAACTCTTTTTTCCGCTGAGTTGTTTTCAGTTCATGAGAAATAAAGACTTGTTTTCAATTACTTTCCATCTTTTATTTTTGTTTTCCCAAAATGTAAGTTGAAAGTTTAATGTCCCTGTCTCTAGTGTTTCAGTCTGGCAGCTCGGTGATGCGCCGAATTGCCCTCCCTACACCCGCACCCGCCAGACTTCCGGGTTCCTTTTATAGACCCGCCCCACCGATGATGTCACAAAATGGGCAGGGTGAGCAGGCGCAAGGCTATAAAACCGGAAGTCGGAAGCAGGCGGGGAGAGCAGGAGGAAGAGCTTGACTCGGACCCGTCCACCACCCGCAAATGGGGATGCGAGATCGGCCGACCCGACCAACCTACGGGTAAACCCGCGGGGATCGGGCCGGCCTGCACATCACTACCAGGAGCATCTGAACTGTTACAATTTGTTACATTTAGTTGATCCATTTCTCTTAGTAACTATTGTATCAATTCTAACAGTTGCCTTTAATGAAACCCAGAGATTCCGCTCAGCTGGGACAAAGAAATGTATCAAGTAAATGTATCAATTTAGATCAGTTCGGGCTGAAACACACGGTGCGCCTTCTTCAGATCCGACACGATGAGATGAAGCGGATGCGACGACACCGATGCGCAGAATATAATTAAGGGCGGATTCGGGGAGATTTAGTCTCCTGGCGACTAATCGCGTCGTCTTCGGGGGTCGACAATCTCCCTGAACTGCCTGCTAAAATGAAAAATCGCCTGCGGCAATGCACTTGCGGCGCTTCGATTTCCGAAGTCGCCGGAAGTTTCCTCGTGAGGCGACTAAATCTCCCCGAATCTGCCCGTGTGCTAATGCCCTTAAGGGGTTGTCCTTTGAGTTAAACTTTAATATGATGTACAGAGGGATATTCTGAGACCATTTGCAATCGATTTTCATTTTTTATTATTTGTGGTTTTTGAGCGATTGATTCCGCAGCTCTCCGGTTTGCAATGTCAGCGATCTGGTTGCTAGGGCCTAAATTACCCTAGCAACTGTGCACTGATTTAAATAAGAGACTGGGGTATGAATAGGAGAAAGATGAGTAAAAAAAAAATGACCGCACGTTGAATCTTCATCCGACAGTCGCGTCATTTCGGATGCACGCAGCTTGTAGCTCCAACATTCCTATTACTTTATATTCGGCTCATCCGTCTCATCGCATTCCGCAAGACGCAGCCCTTAAAGGAGAATTCAACCGTAAAGTAAAAAAAACCCTACCCTACTTAGACCCCCTCCCTCCTCCCCCCCAGCTTAGCTGCTCCCCCTTGTAAATGCTCCTACCTCTTTACTTACCCCTCGGTGCAGATTCTGTCCAGCCTTCTTCCGGCTCTTCGGTAATCATCCGAATGAGACCGGCGTTTCGGCGATTTTTTTCGACTTTCGGTGCATGCGCAGTTGTCGCAAATCAGAAAATTGCTCCAACTGCGCATGCGCCGATCTGGCACTTCAATATTAGAAAAACAAATAGAAAGTAATTGGAAAAAATCTTTATTTCTGGGGAACAATCTGAAACCAACTGAACTGGAAAACGTGTTTGAAGGTGAACAACCCCTTTAAATAAATTTGTTCTAAGAGCTGGTGGTGCCGGTGCCGGAATCTCGCTGCCAACGCCACATCTCCTTGAGATTTTTATTGAGGCAAAAAATGATTGAGATTTCTCATGAGAACCCTGATCATACGCATCGTCCGACAAGGATAAGAAGCCGTCTTGCTATTCTGGACGAATGTGTCGGTTGCTTTCAGCTATTTCTGGCGTCCTTTCTTCGTATAATGATTACATTTAATTAAACAGAAAAAGGATGAAAACATATTTTGAGATTTTTTTTTTTTAATTTGTTGAATCCCCTGCAGCCTTTCGGATAAGCTAGCAGGGAGTTTTAGTTTAAAGGGGAACTATCGCGAAAATGAGAATGTAATATAAGCTTCCTCATACTGAAATAAGGAACTTTCTAAATACAACCAATTAAAAATTCTGTACCGTTTATCTTCACTATTCCTCTCTCAGCATCTGTTTCTCTTCATTCTCTCTTCATGCAGCAGTTGGGTGTCAGATATTCACTGACAGTTAGATCCAGTTAGAAAAATTTTTGACTTTTTTGGAACAATCCCTATCTACTCTATTGCGCTTCGCCAGGTCTGAGGTGGCGAAGGAAGTCTGGCGTAAAATGTAGCGTTCAGTACACTGCGCGCGTTAGTGAATTTGCGTAGTTACGTCCGTAGCGAAAATTCGCGAATTTGCGAAGTAACGAAAATGCCCAACACTAGTGAATTGACGCTAGCGTTCGTCGCTTCGGCGCTTAGTGAATTTGCCCCCATGATGTCTGGTGAGTTTAATAGTGAGCTCTAATACATCTTCTAGGCAAAAGGAGCCTGGGATCATACCTATATTTCGGTCTAAACCAGTAAAATTGGGCTCAGGAATTTCTCCGCCGGCTATTTCAGAGACTAAAGCCTGAGCTTTGTAATTAAAGCTGCTCTTAATAAGACTTTATGGGATAACTGCTTATTAGCCTTCTTTTTAACAATATGTGCGTTGCTGTGTTAATTCTGACAAGGCTTCCGAACTTTATTATATTTATTAAGGGTTTTACTTGATCTTTTCCTTAATTCGGAGAACTGGTTCCCTGCATTCCGCTGTCCTGGATGGAATTCGCTAGGGCTCTGGTGCAGTGCAATGTCTGTTCTTGCTTAAGATAAAAAGTACAGGGGGTGATTCATCTCACACAGGGAGGCTTTTACACACTGCACACATTGATGCCTTGGGAAAACGCCTAAAAGCCTTGGGATTGAGTCACACAGATTTTATTTGCCCATTTAGGAAACTAGAAGGAGCTGCTTCACATTATGGCTCGTGGTGTTCACTGCCTCAGTTGTGTGTGAATGGCCTCCATAAATAAGTGACTTATTGGGTGACCGTTCCAAACTTGTTGAGATTTCCCATGTAGAGAGATCAGCAACAGATCCCTTTGTCTTGCTGCCAAGAACTGGGATCTATAATAGGGATGGCCTTAAATGGGTTGTTCACCTTTAAGTTAACCTTTAATATGATGTAGAAAGTGATGTTTTCAGACAAATTGCAATTTGGTTTTGGTATTTGTGGTTTTTGAGTTATTTGGTTTTTATATTCAGCGGCTCTGCGGTTTGCAATGTCAGCAATTTGGTTGCTAGGGAACACATTACCCTAGCAACCATGCACTGATTTAAATAAGAGACTGGAATAGGTGAGGGTCAGAATAGAAAGAGGTGTAATGAAAAGTAGGGATGCACCGAATCCACAATTTGGGATTCAGCCGAATCCTTGGTGAAAGATTAGACCGAACCCGAATCTTAATTTGCATATGCAAAATAGGAAAGGAAAAAGTGGAAACTATTATTTCTGACTTTATGGCCCAGATTCTGGGGTAGATGATAGAATTCAGACTCTGCATTCCAGGGAAAAAGTAGCAATAACAAAATATTAGTAGCCTTACAGAGAGAGCGTTGGGGTCCGTGACCATTTGAAGGCTGGAAAGAGTAAAAAAAAAATTAAAAAAAGGACCGAAAAGTCACATGATTTCCATAACCGCCCCTAATTTACATATGCAAATTAGGATTCGATTCGGCCAGGCACAAGGATACGGCTGAATCCGAATCCTGTTGAAAAGTAGCAATAACAAAATATTAAAAAAATCCTAATAAAAAGTAGCAATAACAAAATATTAAAAAATCCTAATAAAAAGTAGCAATAACAAAATATTAAAAGTCCTAATAAAAAGTAGCAATAACAATATTAAAAAATCCTTATAAAAAGTAGCAATAACAAAATATTAAAAAATCCTTATAAAAAGTAGCAATAACAAAATATTGAAAAATCCTAATAAAAAGTAGCAATAACAAAATATTAAAAAAATCCTAATAAAAAGTAGCAATAACAAAATATTAAAAAATCCTTATAAAAAGTAGCAATAACGAAATTTTAAAAAATCCTAGTAAAAAGTAGCAATAACAAAATATTAAAAAAATCCTAATAAAAAGTAGCAATAACAAAATATTAAAAAATCCTAATACAAAGTAGCAATAACAAAATATTAAAAAAAATCCTAATAAAAAGTGGCAATAACAAAATATTAAAAGTCCTAATAAAAAGTAGCAATAACAAAATATTAAAAAATCCTTATAAAAAGTAGCAATAACAAAATATTAAGAAAATCCTAATAAAAAGTAGCAATAACAAAATATTAAAAAATCCTTATAAAAAGTAGCAATAACAAAATATTAAAAAATCCTAATAAAAAGTAACAGTAACAAAATATTAAAAAAATCCTAATAAAAAGTAGCAATAACAAAATATTAGAAAAATCCTAATAAAAAGTAGCAATAACAAAATATTAAAAAATCCTAATAAAAAGTAGCAATAACAAAATATTAGAAAAATCCTAATAAAAAGTAGCAATAACAAAATATTAAAAAATCCTAATAAAAAGTAGCAATAACAATATTAAAAAAATCCTAATAAAAAGTAGCAATAACAAAATATTAAAAATTCCTAATAAAAAGCAGCAATAACAAAATATTAAAAAAAAATCTAATAAGTGGCAATAACAAAATATTAAAAAATCCTAATAAAAAGTAGCAATAACAAAATATTAAAAAAATCCTAATAAAAAAGTAGCAATAACAAAATATTGAAAAATCCTAATAAAAAGTAGCAATAACAAAATATTAGTAGCCTTACAGAGCATTGGGGTCAATGGCCATTTGAAGGCTGGAAAGAGTCAAAAGAAAAGGGAAAAAAATAAACAAGGAAGACAAATTGCAAGGTTGCTTAGAATTGTCCATTCTATAACATTCCAAAAGTGAACCACCCCTTTAAAGTGGTCTCAGAGTCGCATTCTATCACGTACCCTAGAATCTGGCCCATAAAGTCAGAAATAGTCAGAACACAAAAATGCTATTTTTTTTCCTAATTCTGTATCAAGCGCTTGATGAGCCAAATGGTTAAATGGCAATTTTTTTTTTATTGTTTCAGGAAAACAAAGGTTAATAAAGCCCTTTCTAACTTTATTTCTTCCTGAACTCTTTCTATTTATTTATTTTCAAGACAGGAAAGCGACATTTCCATTGTTCCGCGGCTTTTTCTCTTGGACACGCAATGGATTGTCTGTTGTGCCGTGGTCTCGAGATTGATTTGTCACCCACCCTCCCTGTCCCTCCCTGTCCCTCCCTGTCTCATTTAAATGACCTGAGAATAGAGTTGTATTGTGTTGCGTGGCACCATGCTGGCTCTCCCAGAACAGTTATTCTTTTGTGGAGACCTTGGCAAAACTGCTAGTGGGTTTATTTACAAGAAACCACCAAAAAAATCCCACCCTGTTTGAGTCTCATGGGCGTCGCTGGGTGATAAGATTTCCCTTTTGCATTGGCACCGAGCACTGAAATCGGCATTTTTTTTCCTACATGTTCTAGATGTCAATATGGATGGCAAGGGCAGTACTGCGACAAATGCATTCCTCACCCGGGATGTGTCCATGGCACTTGCAATGAACCGTGGCAGTGTCTGTGTGAAACCAACTGGGGCGGTCAGCTGTGTGACAAAGGTACAGTAGAACTGTCTCTCCCCCGCTGGGAGTCCAAGCACCGCACTCAGCACTACATTAGCAGCCCTCAATAGATCAGCTATTGATTCATATATGCGCCTTGCTTGGGTTCAATAGGTATATGAGCCCTCAATAGATGTTAAAGTAAATAGAGAAATATTGCTTTTTTTCAGTTAGCTGCAAAGGCAGAATTCAGGGCAGAGGCAAAGGCTCGTTAGATTTGTTGGAGGTAATTTAGACACGTTAATGACAGTCTAATTTCGCTCACGTGCTGTAATGCTCTCCTACCATTGTAAAGTCAAACTATCGGCAACAACAACCACAACAAAAATTTGCCGCAGCCGAACAAAAGCACAGAGAATTCAATTAACTGCCGCTGCATGAGAATAAGGGCAGAGACACGCGCTGCTGTTTCCAGAGATTACTCGCCCAGCGACAAATCGTTTCTTCTTCGTGCGACTAATCTCCCCGAACTGCCTTCCTGCCGGATAGAATGTCAATCGCCGGTAGGATGGCAATCGGAACGATTCGGCCTTCCGAAGTCGCTCAAAGTTGCCTCACGAGGAGACTTCGGAAGGCCGAAGCGATCTGCCGGCGATTTACATTCTGGCAGACGGGAAGGCAGTTCGGAGAGATTAGTCGCCCGAAGGAGAAGCGATTTGTCGCTGGGCAACTAATCTCCCGAAACAGCAGCGTGTGTCTCTGCCCTAAGAAGGGGAAAGAAACCACCACCCTGTAGAGATCGATTATACTTTACTGTCTCTTTAGTCCCTGGTGTTTGGTCTTTGGGAAGAACCCCAACTTATTGTGTCAGGCTGAACAATTATAGGGATGGGGGAGTTAAAGGGGTTGTTCACCTTTAAATTAACTGTTAGTATGATGTAGAGTGATATTCTGAGAGTGTAATTGGTTTTCATTTTTTATCATTTGTTGTTTTTGACTTATTTAGCTTTTTATTCAGCAGCTCTCCAGTTTGCAATTTCAACCATCTGGTTGTTAGGGTTCAAATTCCCCTAGCAACCATGCATTGATTTGAATAAGAGACTGGAATATGAATAGGAGAGGCCTGAATAGAAAGATGAGTAATAAAAAGTAACAATAACAATACATTTGTAGCCTTAGGGTGGTGGCACAGGCTAAGATTCCGGGGAGATTAGTAACCCAGCGAGAAATCTCCTCTTCTTCAGGCGACTAATCTTCCCAAAAAGCCTTCCGCCGGCTAGAATGTAAATCGCCAATGTGATGGCACTCGGTGGGCTTCGTTTTCTGAAGTCGCCTCACAAGGAAACTTCGGAAAACGAAGCGATCCGAGTGCCATCCCGCCGGCGATTTATATTCTAAACGGCAGGAGGGCTTTTTGGGGAGATTAGTCATTGGGCGACTAATCTCCCCGGAATCTTATCTCGTGTCATCACCCTTACAGAGCATTTGTTTTTAGATGGGGTCAGTGACCCCCATTTGAAAACTGGAAAGAGTCAGAAGAAAAAGGCAAATAATGCAAAAACTATAAAAAAGGAATAATGAAGACCAACTGATAAGTTGCTTAGAATTGGTCATTCTATATCCTACTAAAAGTTAAAGGGATACTGTCATGGGAAAAAAAAAATTTTTTCAAAATGAATCGGTTAATAGTGCTGCTCCAGCAGAATTCTGCACTGAAATCCATTTCTCAAAAGAGCAAACCGATATTTTTATATTCAATTTTGAAATCTGACATGGGGCTAGACATATTGTCAATTTCTCAGCTGCCCCATGTCATGTGACTTGTGCTCTGATAAACTTCAATCACTCTTTACTGCTGTACTGCAAGTTGGAGTGATATCACCCCCTCCCTTTCCCCCCCCCAGCAGCCAAACAACAGAACAATGGGAAGGTAACCAGATAGCAGCTCCCTAACACAAGATAACAGCTGCCTGGTAGATCTAAGAACAGTGATCCCCAACCAGTATCTCGTGAGTAACATGTTGCTCTCCAACCCCTTGGATGTTGCTCCCAGTGGCCTCAAAGCAGGTGCTTATTTTTGAATCACAGGGTTGGAGGCAAGTTTTGGTTGTATAAAAACCAGATATACTGCCAAACAGAGTCTCAATGTAGGTTGACAATCCACATAGGGGCTACTAAATGGCCAATCACAGCACTTATTTCGCACCTTAGGAACATTTTTCATGCAAGTGTTGCTCCCCAAAAACTTTTACTTCTGAATGTTGCTGACGGGTTCAAAAGGTTGGGGATCCCTGTCTAAGAACAACACTCAATAGTAAAAACCCATGTCTCACTGAGACACATTCAGTTACATTGAGAAGGAAAAACAGCAGCCTGCCAGAAAGCATTTCTCTCCTAAAGTGCAGGCACAAGTCACATGACCAGGGGCAGCTGGGAAACTGACAATATGTCTAGCCCCATGTCAGATTTCAAAATTAAATATAAAAAAATCTGTTTGCTCTTTTGAGAAATGGATTCAGTGCAGAATTCTGCTGGAGCAGCACTATTAAGTGATTCATTTTGAAAAAAAAAACTTTTCCCATGACAGTATCCCTTTAACTTAAAGACGAACCACCCCTTTAACTTTTATGTTGTACAAGTGTCTCGGGATATATAGACCCTTTGTCCATCCATTCAGCCGGGTGAAAAGGAGCATCACACTTTTACTATGAGGATTAAGGCTGAAATGATTTGTCTCAATGTCATTTTCTAATTCTCGTTTACACAGATCTCAATTACTGCGGTACTTACCAGCCGTGTCTCAATGGAGGCACCTGCAGCAACACCGGCCCTGACAAATACCAGTGTTCCTGCTCTGAAGGCTACTCGGGACAAAATTGTGAAATTGGTAAGTTTTTTTTTTTTATTTTTTTTGGTAGAATTTCTCTGCTGCCTATAAAAGAAATCAGGTGTCCGTCTCCAAATCCCTGTAAATCTGCACATTTCCTTTGCCCCGTGAATGCAGCGTTGTAATTGCCGCATGAAAGCGGTTAAAGTGCTCGTTTATCTCACCCCTCCCTTACGGAGAAGACGATGGGAATGTGTCGGTCCTGGCCGGGACTCAAGTCGGTCTAAGCCATGGCACGTTGCTCAGCTCAGCATGAAACATTATTTCCTCCTTGTTTGAAGTTCTGTTAAAGCAAGAACTATAAGAATAAGATATATAGTGAATAAAGTAGCCCCTCTTGTAAAATATAAGGATATTATAAGTTACCGAGGAGTTTCATGACCATATAAAAGTACGAGGCCGAAGGCCGAGTTATACAGGTCATGGAACTCCGAGGTAACTTCTAATATCCTCATATTTTACAACTGGGGGTACTTTATTTATTATAATACACAAATTTCAATGAGTCATGTGACAGAAATGACATCAGAACTCACCGTTTATAAGGATATAATTTACAGGATATTCATGGCTTTTGTGTATTATAGGAGAATTAGTGCTGGTCACATCTTCCAGGGCAAGGTGGTCTGGTTACGGAATAAAAGCCGCGGCAAAAGACTTTTTTTTTTTTTTCTTCTCCACCCCCCCTCCTTGTCGTCCCTTTTTGTTAGTGACATTCCTGCATTCCTGAACGTTGAATAATTAAAAGTTATTTGTTTTTGTTTAATTCAGCCGAACATGCCTGTCTCTCTGATCCCTGCCACAATGGGGGAAGTTGCTTGGAAACATCTGTGGGCTTTGAATGTGAATGTGCTGGAGGCTGGACGGGCCCCACATGCAGCATCAGTGAGTGTCTCTTCATGGGAACGTCATGGGATCGCCATGGGAACTCCGCCCCGGTCTCTTCTAACCTGGAACCTTCTCTTTCTAGATATCGACGAGTGCTCTCCCAATCCGTGTGGCTACGGTGGGACGTGTCAGGACTTGGTCGATGGCTTTAAATGCATTTGTCCTTCTCAATGGACGGGAAAAACATGCCAAATTGGTAATTGATTTTTTTTTTTATAATTTACCCAAACGCTCATTACCAGCAATGCCTTCTGTTATCTAATCCAACATTTTGGACATGGTGCTCCAACACCTTTTGATTATAGATCCTATAACGATATAACAAGTTCTTCAGCAACAAACACAGAGGTTGACTCTTAGGGGGGAATTCACAAAAGTGTCGGGAACGAAAAAAAGTCTTAAAAATGTCGTAGAAAGTGTCGTAGCAACAGCCGACAAATTCAACATTTCTCCCCCAATTTTCCGACATGTACGACACTTTTAAATTAGTGTCGTTAAAAGTGGGCGTGGTTTTTTCGGCGCCACTTTTCCCGACATTTTTATGAATTACTCGTAAACTCATTTTTTTTTTGACCGACAATTTTTCAGACACTTTAGGCCTCTCCAAAATGAAAATGTCGGTCAGATTGTCTTTTGAAAAGTCTTGGTAAATGTCGTTTGTACGATGAAAAGATATACGAGATTTTAGAAAATTGTCGGACTTACGAGACATTCAGAGACGGTAACATCTGCCTTTGGGAATTCGCCGTTCGTACGACATTTTACAAATTTGTCGACCGCCCCTTCTGGGGTTACTTATTTTACCGACACTTTTGTGAATTCCCCCCTTACAGCGGCGAGCTCTGTGAATTCCTTAATTCATAAGTATATTTGTTAAAGGAGAAGGAAATTCATCTTGCACTTGGGGGAGCCAAATGTTAGGAACCCCCAAGTGATTGTATTGACTTACCTGAAACCCCGGGCCGGTGCTCTATCAGCAGAAAACTGCCCGGGGTTATTTGAGTAAGCACCACCGAGAGATCCTCTTCCGGCTTCTTCTTGCTTCAAATTTCTCGGGGGAAAGACACATGCACAGTTGAATGAAATTGGGACTTTTTAGTTAAAGTTCGCCTTTTTGTTCTATAGCGCATGCGCAGCCGCTCAAAGGACGAGGATCACTCCGTTGTGCTCACGGGAAGAACCCCGGCCAGGGCTCCTATCAGCAGAAAACGACACCGGCCTGGAGTTATACAAGTGAGCACCACGGAGCGATCTTCTTCCAGCTTCTTCTTTCTTCGCTCGGAAGACTAAAAAGTCACTATTCCGTTCAACTGCGCATGCGTCTGCCCCGAGAAATTTGAAGAAAGAAGAAGCCAGAAGAGGATCGCTCCGTGGTGCTCGCTTCAATAACCCCTGGGCCGGTGCAGTTTTCTGCTGATAGGAGCCCTGGCTCCTGCACCGGCTCAGGGTTTCAGGTAAGTCAATACAATCACTTGGGGGTGCCTAACATTTGGCATGAAGACTTTCCTTCTCCTTTAAAGTATCTGCTCCACATTTTTTCTTAATGGAATTTGATACAGCAGAGGTATTCGTTACATTTCATAAAAAGAAGAAATCTATATCCGCCTGGGGCAAGGAAAATGCAGCTGAAATGGAGATTAAAGGAGCGCGAATGTGTCGAATTTTCTTACCAATCTTTTGTGCTTTTCTGTTTAATAAAAAGATGTTGCCGTCAGGAGGCCGCTGGCACTTAAAGGATTAGATTAACAGCTAAACCATAAACAAAGTAGTATATGAGAAACGCTTCAACGTAATCGTTCTCTGGGAAAGCATTCCACCATGAGCCCATGTTCTCCTCCGCTTGGTCCTGTGGGAAAATCGCTGTATCTTTTCAGCCGTGTCAACTCCCACAGGCCGAGCAGTTTACAGCTGGGTTCCAAAATGTCGATGATCTCATGAAGAACGAGCCGTCTGCATTCCTTATGAAGCGCTCTAATCTGGCTGACAATAGCCAACGAAGTTCTCCGCTGAAACGGTCAATTGCCTCTTGCGCTTCTTAACGAGCGGCCGAGAAAAAAAATGAAATAGAGCGTCACTGCTGGGTTACTTGTAATGGAGCGGGGGTGGTAGTAGAATAATAAATGGCCCACCCAGTGTTATTGACATAGAACTGGCTAATAATTATCCCCCCCCCCTGCTTCCCTGAGCTGGGCTGACTTGTAACTCTCGTATTGACCTCTCCAACCTTATACAACATGGTGGAAAAATATAACCCTTGTTTCTAAGGGGTAAAAGATTAACAGCCTTGTGAGTAAAAAGTTACTGGTCTCTCTAATTTGTAACAAGTCCCAGGGCATTCAGTTTTGCTTTTGTTTAGCGGCCCCAGTGTTTCCCCTCCAGTACTGATGTAAAGTGGCACAAACATGGCCGTCCATCTTTGGCACACTTTGGTGGCAAACTGTAGGCTCTCTGAATAGTAAATGGAATATTAGTAACGGTATAGTAAAAGGTTGCACATGGGCCTATCTACAAAGCTTCAGAAATCTGATTGGCGGGTGTATTTATATGGAGTATATTCTGTATACACCGAGCAGCCACATTGACGTTCAGAGCTTTTAACGTTTCCATTTTGTTTCATTCTTTTAAGATGCCAACGAGTGTGAAGCCAAACCCTGCGTGAATGCCAACTCCTGCAGAAACCTGATCGGTAGCTATTATTGCAATTGCCTTCCTGGATGGACGGGACAGAATTGTGACACGAGTAAGTCCCCCTTTAATGTCGATTTCCAATTTTTTTTTTATGGATGAATCGATTACAATGTTGTTTGTAAGGACTACGCATATCGGTATTTTTAGTGGTCACAAATAAGACTGGAGAATGTGGTACGGCAATGGGCGTTTCTTGCATCTGTGCCGGGAAGGAATGTCCCTCGCCGTATTAAGAAAAATAAACACTATTTATAAACTGGTAATAATTACTCCTGTTTGGAAAGACGATATAGTGTTTTATCGCATGTCCCATGGTCCTGTTCTGATAACACAAGTGAAACAATGCTGTGAAGCCGAGGAGAGAACGCGGATGAATTCTTAGGCTTCCCACCCATTCTAACAACGTTATCTGGAGGAAAAGATGCAGGAAACGTAACAAAAGCTCTATCTGTACCCGCCACACTGATTAACATTCTGTCAGCATCACTCAAGTGCCGAATGTATTTTCACTAGGCAGCCCCCGGCGTTCCTTGTCATCGATATTTAGATGATTTTGGTTTCTTGCTTCTTCCCTCGTTTAGATATTAATGATTGCCTTGGCCAGTGTCAGAACGGCGGAACCTGCAGGGTAAGTTTTACTTTCCCTTTACTCCATGTCCTGACCACTTCTTATTGCTCGTTGGGAGTGTAAAGGATAAGGGTAGAACTACATGGGCGTTTTAGGTCCGATCCGACGCTAAACTACGAAACGCTGACGTCATGTTGGATGCGCCGGATATAAGGTAAGAAATAGAAATGTCGGATGAAGGTGCAGCGTGCATCCGACACGATACGACTATTAGATGCAGGCGCTGCATGCAGCGAAGATAAGGATAAGGTTAGTTGTAGGAATGTCAGATGTAGTCGCAGCGTGCATTCGAGAA
The DNA here is from genome assembly GCF_017654675.1 of Xenopus laevis. Taxonomy (NCBI): domain Eukaryota; kingdom Metazoa; phylum Chordata; class Amphibia; order Anura; family Pipidae; genus Xenopus; species Xenopus laevis. Next base: position 5,860,430 of record NC_054380.1, read on the forward strand.
TTAGGGTCGGATGCACGCTGCGACTACATCCGCCATTCCTACAACTAACCTTATCTTCTTCTGCATGCACGCTGCGATTACATCCGCCATTCCTACAAATAACCGTATCTTTGTCGCATGCACGCTGCAACTACATCCGCCATTCCTACAAATAACCTTATCTTCGTCGCATGCAGCATCTGCATGCATGCTGCAACTACATCCGACATTCCTACAAATAACCTTATCTTCGTCTGCATGCAGCATCTGCATGCACGCTGCAACTACATCCGCCATTCCTACAACTAACCGTATCTTTGTCGCATGCATGCTGCAACTACATCCGCCATTCCTACAACTAACCTTATCTTCGTCGCATGCAGCATCTGCATGCACGCTGCGACTACATCAGACATTCCTACAAATAACCTTATCTTCGTCTGCATGCACGCTGCGACTACATCCGCCAGACTACATCCGCCATTCCTACAAATAACCTTCTCTTCATCTTCATGGACGCTGCGACTACATCTGACATGCCTACAACTAACCTTATCTTCGTCGCATCCGAATTGATGCCATCGTTTTGTCGCGTGGCGTCGGATTGGACCTAAATGGCCCATGTAGTTCTACCCTTAGCCTAGTGTGCGAATGTGCAGCTGTGTCGTTGTTTTGTGCTGCTGTCGAGCACAATGTTTATTGCTGAAGGTTGTGTTGTTTTGTGATGTTTTGTGATTTGTTTCCTACTTTGTCATTACAGGACTTGGTTAATGGGTTTCGCTGTATCTGTTCTCCCGGCTATGCAGGGGAACGCTGTGAGAAAGACGTGAATGAATGTGCGAGCAATCCGTGCCTGAATGGGGGCCACTGTCAGGATGAAATCAATGGATTCCAATGTCTGTGTCCCGCCGGTTTCTCAGGAAACCTCTGTCAGGTGAGTCCTGCCCGAAATGGCAACCCCCAGATACAATGGCTCATGCCTAGCGAGGGCCCCTCCTTTTCTCTCCTAATGATTTGTTCACTAAATACCTTCTGTTCAAGGAGCCTCACTATAAAGTCATACCCGGCCCTACAGCTGCCAATAATGTGTTGGGGGGGGTGTTGGAGAAATCGGATCTATTCAGTTAAACAGATCACCAATGTTTGTGCGTTGCTGTTGGCTCTCAGTAGTTGTTTTATATCCTCAAGATCCAGGCTGAGGACACTGTACATTCAGCTTTAAAGGAGAAGGAAATGCTAAAACTAAGTAATCTTTATCAGAAAGGTCTATTTAAAAACACCAGTAACCCCTCAAAGTAATGCTGCTCTGAGTCCTCTGTCAAAAGAAACAGCACATTTCTTTCCTTCTATTGTGTACTCATGGGCTTCTGTATCAGACTTCCTGTTTTCAGATTAAACCTCCAGGGCTAGGGCTTGAGCATGCTCAGTTTGCTCCTCTCTCCCCCTCCTCCGATCCCTGCTGTAATCTGAGCCCAGAGCTATGAGTGAGCAGGAAGAGACTCAGGCAGGAAGTGATGTCACACCAAGCTAATATGGCAGCTGCTATCCTAAACAGAGAGCTTCTAGAGCTTTTTACTCCGGTATGGTAAAGCATTCTGCAGAATAAATATAGCATTCTAGCTTGCACTATTGTGGCTAATCTATTGGCAATAAACTGCCTCCATATATTTCCTTTTCCTTTCAGTGAAATGAATGGAGGCAGCTAGATGAAAAGGTCAGATTCCAGATTGTCGGCTCTCTTAAGCGCTGAATAGTCTAATAATCAAACCTTTGTTTCCTTCTGCTTCCCCTTTAACATTTACAGTTGGACATAGATTACTGCGAGCCGGACCCCTGCCAGAATGGAGCCCAGTGCTTTAATTTGGCTACAGATTACTTCTGCAACTGCTCCGAAGACTACGAGGGGAAGAATTGTTCGCACTTAAAAGATCATTGTCGCACGACTCCCTGCGAAGGTGCGTAAGCTCTTGTTTTTTTCCCAGGGTCGTCTCCCAAATGGGCCCAACCCTGACTCAATAACTTTCACTGCTGGGTAAGGCGATAATCATGCAAAGTGATTGGGAACCACACACTGCGATAATAAAATCCAGCTGTGCCGCGTCCTTCACCATTAACATTCAGCAAAGCCGAGTGAGAGACCATAGGTCAAGTTATTGATTGGATGCATTTAACCCCTTCCGTCTGTTTGCATACATGGCGGCAGTTTTACATTATCTTTTTAAAAAAATTGTCCCAAAACATGATTCCCTTGCTTCCTTGTCGTATGGATGTATTTCTTTTCCCTTTTTGATGTTCCCAGTTCTGCCAGAGTCCAGCGAAACCACGAGTTAAACAGGCACTTTAAAAAGAGCGAGAAATCGCTTTAATTCTCCGGCCCTTAACTGCCCATTTTATGACAGGGGATTGAATTACAATCCCGCCGAGTTGTCTTTGCATCAGTGTCACGTTTCAGAGATAGGAAGTGGGTTTGACAGGCAAACAAACGAATATTGTTCGTTCCCAGAACGGAAAGATCAAGTGAGATATTAAAGGCAAAGTGTACTCGCTATATAAGGGTTTAACTGTCAGCAGACAGGCAGTTGGGTCTGTGGCATAACTTTATGCATTTGCAAGACATTCATTCAAATTGAAATTGACATTTAGTCTGAGCTGCTACATATCTGGAGAAGAACAAAATCTAGCGGCACTGTTTTTATCGTCAGCCCAAGCAGTATGGCAACTCCCTTATTCATTTGTTTACACTATGTCCCATAAACTATATAGTTTATGGGACATTAAAAAGTAGGGACCCTAATTGTACTACAGTTTAAAGGAGACATATTGATTAAATGAAAAAAACCCTAACTTTGTAGGCAATTATAAGTAATATATGGTGTTGCTTTTACATTAGGGATGCACCGAATCCACTATTTTGGATTCGGCCGAACCCCCGAATCCTTTGTGAAAGATTGGGCTGAATTCCGAACCAAATCCGAACCCTAATTTGCAAATGCAAATTAGGGGTGGGAAGGGGGAAAAAATTACTTCCTTGTTTTGTGACGAAAAGTCACGTGATTTCCCTCCCCATCCCTAATTTGCATATGCAAATTAGGATTCGGTTCGGCCGGGCAGCAGGATTCGGCCGAATCCTGCTGAAAAAGGCCGAATCTTGGCCGAATCCCGAACCGAATCCTGGATTCGGTGCATCCCTATTTTACATGGTGCTAAAATTTAAATTTAGCTTTAAAAATAGCCCCTTTATTGGAGCTCCCTATAGATGTTCTCTGGTCCCTGTCTGTGTTTCAAATGAGGGGTGGGCGTGTCCTAACGGTCCCTGCCAGAAGCACAGTAGGAGGGGGACAGCCAATCACAGCCCTGCAGTCACACAAGCACAGACAGGCTTCAGTTCCCTATCAGGTCCTGCTAGCTGCTGATTGGTTCCTGTCCTACATGCAGTGAGCTGAGTGCACAGCCTGGGAATTCAGGGATCAGGAAGTGGAAGAGAAGGGAGGGATTATTAGGGTTTTTGCAGAAATATTCAATAATTCAGCCTGAAACACTACTTTTTTAAGCACAATTCTTCTATATCTAAATGAGTATAATGCACTGGTACATTCTTATTTTTTACACAATATGTCTCCTTTAAGAGCCTGCTGAACGTGCTACTACTGCTGTATATTTTGCCCTCAATAAATCTTCGGTCTGTGACACGTGCAGCAGTTTTGGGCATTTCCCTATAAAACATCAAATACCCACAATAACCCCTGATATTGCCTTTCAAGGGAACAATCACCTCCTGTTGTATCAGTTATTGCAGCCGGCTCTTTTCTATTCCCCATTGAGAAGTACAAGCCAAGTATAGTGTCAGCCTAAAAAACTCATTTGCTATAAAACCACTAGAAGACTGGAGATCTGATTGTAGAAGTCTAGTGTGGGGAGACAGAGCTATACAATCTTGGCCATGTCCCAGCCATAAGCTTAGCCCAAGGGGAGTATATTACCCGATTCCAGGGCCGTTTCTTAGACCAGGGGTCCCCAACTTTTTTTTACTCATGAGCCACATTTAAAAGTAAAAAGAGTTGGGGAGCAACACAAGCATGAAAACGTCCATGGGGATGTCAAATAAGGGCTGTGATTGGCTGTGATCCTCTATATGGACTGGCAGCCTATAGGAGACTCTGTTTGACAGGAGACACCTGGTTTTATACAATTAAAACTCACCTCCAAGCCTGGAATTCAAAAATAAGCTCCTGGGAGCAACATCCAAGTGATTGGAGAGTAACATGTTACTCACGAGCTTGGGGGTCTTAGACAAAGCATCTGCCTATAGAGCTTCTCCCTGTAATTGAAAGACCCTTTCCTTGTTTTCCCTCCAGTGATTGACAGCTGTACAGTGGCAGTCGCTTCCAACAACACCCCTGAAGGGGTGCGGTACATTTCATCCAATGTCTGTGGCCCCCATGGAAAATGCAGGAGTCAGTCCGGAGGGAAATTCACCTGCGAGTGCAAGAAGGGTTTCACTGGCACCTACTGTCATGAGAGTAAGAATTATGGCTGATTTGTATCCGTATATTATTATTAACATGAATTTATATAGCGCCAACCTATTGCGTAGCACTGTAGTATAAACCAATGGGCCGTCCCGCAGCTAATATGTAATATCTGATATTTTCATTCATATTCAACTGTTCTGCCCAAGACTGAGCCTTCCTCAACCCAAATATGCATTTAGATTATTGAACAGACATAGAGCTGGTGTAAAACAAGTAGCTAAACAGGTGTTTGTTCTCCTTGGCAGATATCAATGACTGCGAGAGTAACCCGTGTGAAAATGGAGGTACCTGCATTGATGGTGTGAACTCATACAAATGTATTTGTAGCGACGGATGGGAAGGCATGTACTGCGAAACAAGTGAGTTGCTTTTCTCCCTTTTGTTGTAGATACTGATATTCTAGGGCCCTGTTTGGCTCACCTTCAAGTTAGTATGTTATAGAATGACCAATTCTAAGCAACTTTTCAATTGGTCTTCATTATTTATTTTATATCGTTTTTTAATTATTTGCCTTCTATTCTGACTCTTTCCAGCTTTCAAATGGGGGTCACCGACCCCATCTAAAAACAAATGCTTTGTAAGGCGACACATTTATTATTATTGCTACTTTTTATTCCTCATCTTTCTATTCAGGCCTCTCCTAATCATAGTCCAGTCTCTTGTTGAAATCAATGCATAGTTGCTGGGGGAATTTGGGCCTGAAATTACAAGCTGGAGAGCTGCTGAATAAAAAGCTAAATAACTAAAAAAAAAACCACAAATAATAAAAAAATGAAAACCAATTGCAATTTGTCTCAGAATATCCCTCTCAATATAATACTAAAAGTTAACTCAAAGGTGAACGCCCCCTTTAACCTTTGGTCCTGAGATATTTTTCGGCTACTACTTGCCAGCACTTTAGGATGGAACTGCTTTCTGGCAGGCTGTTGTTTCTCCTACTCAATGTAACTGAATGTGTCTCAGTGGGACCTGGATTTTACTATTGAGTGTTGTTCTTATATCTACCAGGCAGCTGTTATCTTGTGTTAGGGAGCTGCTATCTGGTTACCTTCCCATTGTTCTGTTGTTTGGCTGCTGGGGGGGAAAGGGAAGGGGGTGATATCAGTCCAACTTGCAGTACAGCCGTAAAGAGTGACTGAAGTTTATCAGAGCACAAGTCACATGACTGGCGGCAGTTCGGAAACTGACAATATGTCTAGCCACATGTCAGATTTCAAAATGAAATTAAAAAAAATCTGTTTGCTCTTTTGAGAAACTGATTTCAGTGCAGAATTCTGCTGGAGCAGCACTATTAACTTATGTTTTTTGAAAAAAACATATAATTTTTTCCCATCACGGTATCCCTTTAAATATGTATGTTTTGCATGAGTGCTCTGTCTTAGGGAAGTAAGTGATAATATGTTGTTAAAGCCCCTGTGTTTATCCCAGGCCACGCACCTAATAAGTTCTTTGCCAGCCTTTATATCTCACCGTGTTCTGTTTATTTTGTTCCAGACATTAATGACTGCAGTAAAAACCTTTGCTACAATGGAGGGACTTGTCGGGACTTGGTTAATGATTTCTACTGCGAATGTAAAAACGGCTGGAAAGGAAAAACCTGCCACTCCCGTAAGTGCCGATTCCTTATCTGCCCTTTGAAGCGGTGATAGTTTGCGTCGGCGGGTGGGAATCCAGATATTAAACGGAGATCGTGTGTTTTCCTCCTTAGGAGACAGTCAGTGTGATGAAGCCACGTGTAACAATGGCGGCACCTGCTACGACGAGGGAGATACATTTAAATGCATTTGCACCGCTGGATGGGAAGGAGCCACGTGTAATATTGGTGAGAACTGATTGTTTGTATCCATTCTGTTGCTCATCATTATATAGTGAATAAAGTCCCCCCTCTTGTAAAATATAAGGATAATTGAGTTACTGAGGAGTTTCATGACCATATAAAAGTACGAGGCCGAAGGCCGATTGGTTTTATACAGGTCATGGAACTCCGAGGTGACTTCTAATATCCTCATATTTTGCAACAGGGGGTACTTTATTTATTATAATACACTAGTTTTAGGGAGTCATGTGACAGAAATGACATCAGAACTCACCATTTATAACTGATGACATCAGAACTCACCGTTTATAAGGATATAATTTACAGGATATTCTTGGCTTTTGTGTATTATATGGGGAATATAACGGTTAGTGATGTGCAGGCCAACCCCATACCCACGGGTTCGCGCTGACCTCGCACACTTCTTTCCGGGGCGGTTGCGGGTTCAGCTCTTCTTACTGCTCTCCCTGCCTCATCCCGCCCCTTTTGTGACGTCATCAGCGGGTCAATAAAAGAGACCCGGAAGTCGGGATCAGGCGGGTGGGTGCGGGTCAGGAAAAGCCCAACCCGCACATCACTAATAACGGTGTATTTGTGTTCCATGCACAAATAAAGGTACAAATCTCAAAGTTGACTTTACAATTATAACTTTCGGCAAGTCATGTGACACACTAAGCACCCCTTATATAGTGAATAAAGTTCCCCCTATTGTATAATATAAGGATATTATAAAATGTAAGGATATGACCATATTTTTATACAGGTCATGGAACTCCGATGTAACTTCTAATATCCTCATATTTTACAACTGGGGGTACTTTATTTATTATAATACACAAGTTTAAGTGAGTCATGTGACAAAAATGACATCACTACTCACCGTTTATAACTGATGACATCACTACTCATCGTTTATAACTCATGACTCACATATACTCATCATTTATACGGATATAATTTACAAGATATTCATGGGTTTTGTGTATAATAAAGTTATAATGTACAGGATTATCATGGCTCTTGTTTATTATACTGGAAAGTTATTATTGTAGGGCCGGAGGTTTATAGGTTTTATTTTTGAGACCACAGAATTGTTCTATGATATAAAGCTTATAGCCCTGGGGCAGTGCGGGCTGCTGGGAGATGTAGTACAGAGCAGCTGAACGGATTCAGGGATGAGCTGTGCCACCTTTTATTAAAATTTCCACCTGCCAGTGGTGGGGGCGGGAACAAAAGGGCAGGCCGTGATGTAAAAGGGGCGGGCATGATATCAAAGGGGGTGGGGCATGACGTTAAAAGGGACAGAGCCACAGCATTCGATGGGCAAAAGGAGGCAAAAAGGTAAGTTTTGAGCGGATTGGGGGCAGGCCAATGGCTTTTGTTAGGGGTATTACAAATTTACCGACAGCTACATTGCCGGTAAATTTGCAATACTGGCCCCGGCCTTGGCAGGTGTTTTCCCGGCTAGGCCAGTTAAATACCGGCCGGGTGGCAACCCTAGCTTTGCAGCCAATCAGCAGCTTCCTTTTGTTGGCCAATAGCAGTTTAAATAATGAAAGTTGCTGATAGTTCTGCTTTAAAATGTTTGAGACCATTTAGGGCCCCTGGATTGGTTGGTGATTCATAACCAGGGCTCTGTCGGAGAAATGTGCTGCAACCCGCGGGATTGTGTCTATTTACCGACAACCGCAAGCACGGGGCAGAAATGATATATGTGTATAGCGGGGGGAAAACATCCGGCTTTCTTTCATTGCTCGGCTTTTCTCTGCTCGGCTTTCATGCTTGTTTTGCAATGTATTCCTCCCAGCCAGGAACAGTAGCTGTTTGCCAAATCCCTGCTTTAACGGTGGAACTTGCGTCGTCCGTGGCGATTCTTTCACTTGTGTTTGCAAAGAAGGTTGGGAAGGACCAACATGCTCCCACAGTAAGTTTGCTTTAAGTTTCCATCTGAAATAAGTAGTGTGGTTAACCCCTTCCTGCCTCTTATTCATACGTTAACCCCCAAAAAAGGAGACAATAGGGGTGCGATGTGCACGGCCTCCATCACCTGAAGCCTTTCTTCTCTCTCTAAATAACAATAAGGGCAGAGCCACGCTCCGATTTGGGGAGATCAGTCACCGGGCGACAAATCTCCTCTTCTTCAGGGCGACTAATCTCTACGAACTGCCTCACGAGGAAACTTCGGGCGACTTCGGAAAACTCTGAGCAGGATTGCCAGGTCTAATTTTCAAAACCAGCCCAAAAGTAGCCAAGAGGCACTTCAAAAGTAGCCCAAAAACAGCACAATATGTGCAGTGAAAAAAAAAAAAGTCGAAAAATTCAATGATTATATGTGAAAATACTCCTTTTTCAAATTTTCACTATTTTTTCCATGAAGCAAAATGGGACAGATTCGCCCATCACCAGGGGAGTAACCGAAAAACCAATTAGGAGCAGGCACTCAATGAAGGCAAACTTCCACCAGGCAAATAGTTCAAAGTGAAGAGAGTTTATTGTGTCCACAGCCTTACGCGTTTCGTGTCATAAACACTTAATCATAGGCTCATCACCAGGGACGTAACTACAGAAGGGGGCCCAGGAGGTATAGGGGTCCCATAAGGCCTACTACATATATAAATTCAATAAATATTGCTAAAACAGCTCAACCTCCAGACATTTAGGTGGCCGGCAGAGTTTTGCCCCAAAATTGTCAGAAATTGAGTAAAGTCACCAGAAAATGCGGGAATGCAGTGATAGAAAACTGGGGTACAGAGCCCAAAATCTGGTAACTCCCAACTTCTACACAAGTCAGTCCCATTGCATGCTGGGTATTGTAGTCTCACATTAAACTTGCCAGTTGGCAAATTGTTAAACAAAAACGACATTACCCAACATGCATTGGGAGACACAGGCTTGGCACATTAGGCCAAGAAAAAACTTTGGCTTTTTTTCAAAGTACAAACCAGCCAAAGGCCCAAGAAGTAGCCCAAATCCCCGTACCTTGGCTAGTTTGTACTTTCACAATCCTCTTAGCCTTTAAATTAGTAGCCCAATTTTGCTGGAAAACCTCCATCTGGCAACCCTGGCTCCAAGTGTCATCCCACTGGTGATTTAGATTCTAGCCGACGGGAGGCAGTTTAGTCGCCCGAAGAAGAGGAGATTTATCGCTGGGGCGACTAAATCTCCCCGAATCTGAGCGTGTGTCTCTGCCCTAAGGAATAAGGGGGTTTGACTTGGGTTTGGGAAAGTTGCAAATGAAGTAACTGGAGACAAATGTTGTCCTGTGTTTTCTGACATTCTTTGTAGCAACAACTTTCCTGCTTTCTCTCACTGTCTGCTGGAGAATAGAAGGATCCTTTCTGGGGGACTGAGGGGGATTAAGCTGAATTTAATAAAAGAATGAAGGATTTTGTTCCTATAGAAAAGGCCCCTAAATACAATTGTATTTGTTTTTTCTGTTCTAGATACGAACGACTGCAGCCCTCACCCATGGTAAGTAGAGCTGAACAAACCCTATGGAAACTCTTGTCACATTAAAGGGATACTGTCATGGGAAAAAACATTTTTTTCAAAATGAATCAGTTAATAGTGCTGCTCCAGCAGAATTCTGCACTGAAATCCATTTCTCAAAAGAGCAAACAGATTTTTTTATATTCAATTTTGAAATCTGACATGGGGCTAGACATATTGTCAGTTTCCCAGCTGCCCCCAGTCATGTGACTTGTGCTCTGATAAACTTCAGTCACTCTTTACTGCTGTACTGCAAGTTGTAGTGATATCACCCCCCTCCCTCCCCCCCCAGCAGCCAAACAAAAGAACAATGGGAAGGTAACCAGATAGCAGCTCCCTAACACAAGATAACAGCTGCCTGGTAGATCTAAGAACAACACTCAATAGTAAAATCCAGGTCCCACTGAGACACATTCAGTTACATTGAGAAGGAAAAACAGCAGCCTGCCAGAAAGCATTTCTCTCCTAAAGTGCAGGCACAAGTCACATGACCAGGGGCAGCTGGGAAACTGACAATATGTCTAGCCCCATGTCAGATTTTAAAATTGAATATAAAGAAATTTGTTTGCTCTTTTGAGAAATGGATTCAGTGCAGAATTTTGCTGGAGTAGCACTATTAACTGATGTGTTTTGAAAAAAACATGTTTTCTGATGACAGGATCCCTTTAAGGAGCAGATTTATTAAGGGTCGAATGGAAAATTCAATTTTTTTTTGTGGTCTAAACCCCAACCTTTTTTTTACCCGTGAGCCACATTTAAATGTAAAAAGAGTTGGGGAGCATCACATGCAAAAAAAAAAGTAACTTGGGGTGCCAAATAAGTGCCAGCCTACAGGAGACTCTACTTGGCACTATACTTAGTTTTTATTCAATTAAAACTTGCCTTCAAGCCTGGAATTCAAAAATAAGCCCCTGCTTTGAGGCCACTGAGAGCAACATCCAAGGGGATCACTGGTCTAAAGTGTCAAATGTGAATTACCAAACTCGATTACAATTCGATTTTCGAGATTTATCAAACTCTGGCCCTTTAAGAATTCAAATTTGACTATTCACCACCTAAAACCTGCCAAATTCATTTAGAAGTCAATGGGAGAGGTCCAGGGACCAACCTAGACATCAAAGTAACCTTCCTGACATTCAATATTTTTTTGGAGTAAAACACAAATTGAGTTTGGTCGAATTCGATTCAAGTTTTCAAGTCTGTAAAATTAGTCCGAGTTTGAGATATTCGATTTTTTTTTTTATAAATAACCCCCCGGTCGAATTTAATAGAGTTTAAAAAAACTCACATGAATTTAAAATTCAACTTTTAATAAATGTGCCTCTAACTGTCAGCCTTGTATCAGACTCATTTCTACATCCGAATCCTCCAGGTCACCTATAGTTACAATGCACTGCAATGGAGAAGGAGAAGGCTAAGGAAAGACTAAAACTAAGTAAACTTTATCAGAAAGGTCTATATAAATACACCAGTAAACCCTCAAAGTAATGCTGCTCTGAGTCCCCTGTCAAAAGAAACAGCACATTTCTTTCCTTCTATTGTGTACTCATGGGCTTCTGTATCAGACTTCCTGTTTTCAGCTCAAACATCCAGAGCTAGGGCTTGAGCATGCTCAGTTTGCTCCTCTCTCCCTCCCTCCTCCCCTCCCTGCTGTAATCTGAGCCCAGAGCTAGGAGTGAGCAGGGAGAGACTCAGGCAGGAAGTGATGTCACACCAAGCTAATATGGCAGCTGCTATCCTAAACAAACAGAGAGCTTCTAGAGCTGTTTACTCAGGCATGGTAAAACATTCTACAGAATAAATATTGTGTTATAGCTTGTACTATTGTGGCTAATCTATTGGCAATAAACTGCTTCAGTAGCTTTCCTTCTCCTTTAAGCATGACATTAATCGTAATTGTGTCTGGTAGCCTCTATCATTATTATTTATTTTTTTACAATCTGGTGCTTAAAATAGAGCATCTTGTGACACTTTAATAGGCGACATGGGACTTTATTTAGCACTTAAAGGGGTTGTTCACCTTTAAATTAACTGTTAGTAGGGTATAGAGAGTGATATTCTGAGACAATTTACAATTGTTTTTCATTTTTTATTATTTGTGGTTTTTGAGTTATTTAGCTTTTTATTCAGCAGCTCTACAGTTTGCAATTTCAGCACTCTGGTTGCTAGGGTCCAAATTCCCCTAGCAACCACGCGCTGATTTGAATAAGAGACTGGAATATAAATAGGAGAGGCCTGAATAGAAAGAGGAGGAATAAAAACTACCAATAACAATACCGTAGCCTTACAGAGCGTCTTATTTTAAAATGGGGTCAGTATATTATAAAAAAAGAAAAAAATGAAGACCAATTAAAAAGTTGCTTAGAATTAGCCATTCTATAACGTACTTAAAGTTACCTTAAAGGTGAACCACCTTTAAGTGTTTCTACCAGTTTTACGAATTACCCATAAGGCACTACCTAGTTTGTGCATCTAGGTTCCCCTTCATGGGCTAATAGAGTATAAATTGTATATGATTTCATGTCAGGATGTAATACCCCTCTTCCCTTTATTTCCGTAGCTATAACAGTGGAACTTGTGTTGATGGAGACAACTGGTACCGGTGTGAATGTGCTCCTGGATTTGCTGGTCCCGACTGTCGGATAAGTAAGTATAATAAACTGATAAAGGAGAACTAAAGCCTAACTAAAGAAGTAGGTAGAAATGTTGTACATGATGTTTTGTGCTTCTGTACCAGCCCAAGGCAACCACAGCCCTTTAGCAGTAAAGATCTGTGTCTCCAAAGATGCCCCAGTAGCTCCCCATCTTCTTTTCTGCTGATTCATTGATTCACATGCTCTGTGCTGCTGTCACTTACTGAGCTTAGGGAGCCACTCACAATATACAGTACACATAGAATAGAAATGTCACAATATAAGGCTGATTAGTAATTAATACACATAATTACTACATGGCAGCACAGAAACCAGTGCAATTAGCATCAGAATTGAATAATCAGCAAACCTGTAGCATCAGCTTATATTACAGCCAGGGAAGCTCATTTTCTGCTGGATAATTAGTGACGAGCCCTGAGCTTAGCTTCTCAACAGCCAATCAGAGCCCACTGAGCATGTGAGTGTCACAGACACTTTCCAAGATGGTGACCCCCTGTGACAAGTTTGAAGTCCTGGATCATTGCTGCTATTGACAAGCTCAAACTTTAGCCTCGTGCAATAAGTTCACTATATAAAATATGGCAATTTCAGCCACATTCATTTTTAGGGTTTAGTTCTCCTTTAAGGCCCTTAGTTTTAGAAACACCTTTAACTTTCAAGGGCAACTTGTATCAAAGTAAAAATCCACTGTAAATAGTAACTGCTGTTTTCATGTCCTTTTCAGCTGACTCTATTTACTATATATTACAAAAGTTGCAAACAGACAGTAACCCATGGTAATAACCCATAGCAACGGCTTAAAACAGGTGATCTCTAATTGGTGCCTTCTGATTGGTTGCTGTGGGTTACTAGACCTGCTGCTTTTATTTCAGCTTGGAAAGCCAGAGCTAAGCAGCTGTAAGGATATTTTAGGCACTTGTCATGAGTAAAGTGGATTTCTATTAGGGATGCAGTGAATCCAGGATTCGGTTCGAGATTCGGCCAGGATTCAGCCTTTTTCAGCAGGATTCGGATTCAGCCGAATCCTTCTGCCTGGCCGAACCGAATCCTAATTTGCATATGCAAATTAGGGGCTGGGAGGGAAAAAAAAAGTAAAAAAAAGTTTTCCCCTTCCCACCCCTAATATGCAAATTAGGATTCGGTTCGGTATTCGGCCGAATCTTTCGCAAAGGATTCGGCCGGATCCAAAATAGTGGATTCGGTGCATCCCTAATTTCTATAACCGTTATTTATTATTGTCTATAGATATCAATGAGTGCCAGTCTTCTCCCTGTGCTTTCGGAGCGACTTGTATGGATGAAATCAATGGATTCCGTTGCACTTGCCCGGCGGGTCGTAGTGGTCCAAGGTGCCAAGAAGGTAGTTACAAACGATTGCGGCAAATCCACTAAAGGGTCAATTGTCGCCAGCAAACGATTTTGCCTCACTTCGCGCCACTTTGCCAGGCGAAGATTATTTAACACTACGCTAATTCACTAAAATGCGAATGGGCGCCGGACGCTGGCGACTTTTCTCTAGCGTAACTTCGACAGTGAGATCGTTTCAAAGCGAAATGACGCTAGCGCTCGCTTCTGTCTAGCGAAACTTTGTTAATCCTTTTACGCTTAGGTCAATTTGAATAGGGCGGGCACATTAAAGTCGTATGGACGTCTTTATTAGTTGGTGCAAATGCTTGAAGTGGCCACTTTTTATTACACATGTCCCTGAATAAAGACAAAAGAGATCATATAATTAATGTCCTACACATGAGCCCACCCTAAAATGAATGTTCCATGATCCTGAAATGTCTGGGGAAAAATATTAACCCAAAAAAGTTTAATAGTTAGGACTTTTGCAGGCAATCCCGCTTAAAAAAGTCGCCAGCGTTTTTACAACTTTAATGCATTAGCGGCAGACAGGATATGATGTCACTGATAGAATGTTGATGAGGAAGTAGTTCGCCTGGTCTGAGATGGCGAAGTAAACTCTGGCGAAAGAGCTGACGTTCAGTAAATGAGTTACGCCCGTTGGCTAGAGCGAAAAGTCGCCTGGCGATATAGTGCGAACGCTATCGATGGTTCTGTTAGCAAATTGGCGATGTCCCTGCGGATGGGATTTCCGTCTAGCGTTAGTCACTTCATCCTTTAGTAAATCTGCCCCATTGTGTTTCTCCTCTTCTCTAATACCAGAAACCCTGTGTGTGCTCTGCTTTTTTAATGATGAGTAGGGATGCACCGAATATACTATTTTGGATTCGGCCGAACCCCCAAATCCTTCTCCAAAGATTTGACCGAATACTGAACTGAATCCTAATTTGCATATGCAAATTAGAGGTGGGAAGGGGAAAACATTTTTTACTTCCTTGTTTTGTGACAAAAAGTCGCCCGATTTCCCACTGGTCCCTAATTTGCATATGCAAATCAGGATTCGGTTCGGCCGGGCAGAAGGATTCGGCCGAATCTGAATCCTGCTGAAAAAGGCCGAGTCCTAGATTCGATGCATCCCTAATGATGATAATAATAATGATGTAATGATGAGTGTTAATAATAATAATAATGATGATGTAATGATGGTGATGTCATATAGTGACCGAGACATTTGTACAGTTACAGGAAGGCCGTGTATAACTAATGGGCATATGATGCCAGACGGGGAAAAGTGGGACGATGACTGCAACTCCTGCCAGTGTCTGAATGGCAAAGTTACCTGCTCAAAGGTGCGGGGCTTCATTTATGTATTTGCCTTTGTCTTGTTGCTTGTCAGGGGCTGTAATAGCCTTTTGTTCACAAGCCAAACAATATTGGTTTACCAATTAAAGGGGAACTCCACACAAACATAACTTGAGCTCAGACAGCTCAGCAAAGTAGTCAGACAGATCAGCAGGAGAGCAGGGGGCTGGGCTTAGGGAACTGTCAGAAACCTTTAAAAATCATGAAAAGTCTGCATATAGTGTAATTGATATATATTGCAAAGTTGCTTGAAATGATGTTTACTTTTCGAAAAGCTTAAGTTATGTTTTTGTGGAGTTCCCCTTTAATCAGCTGGATTTCAGCATAGAAAATGCCATTTATTTATACTTTTTGAAGAAACAGGTAACTGTGATGGATATATTAGGAGTTTCTGTGTTATGTGGCCTCTTTTATCAAATTTTGTTTTGGAAGCCGGAGTTCCCCTTTAACTTTTTACATATAGCGGCACATTTATCAACGGTCGAATTTTCGAATTCATGTGAGTTTTTTTTTTTTTTAACTCACATGAATTCAATTTTTTCTCACAATTCAGAATATTTATTTTAAAAAAATCGAACATCTTGAAAATCGGACGAATTTTAACGACTCGAAAACTCGGATCGAATTGATCAAAAATTGATCTCCCATTTGACAGGTTTTAGGTGGCAAAGAGTCGAATTCGACTTCTTAAAGAGTGTGATAAATCTCAAAAATTTAATTTAACGTTTTTTAAAAAAAACTTGGATAACCCCCTAGTTGCATTTGACAATTTGAGCATACATTTTTTTAAAAATTAAAATTTTCAATTCGACCCTTGGTAAATCTGCCCCATAATGTGTTTTCTTGTATGAAGATATGGGACATAATTTATACTTTGTAGAGATAGGGCAAGGCCAGACGTGGCGTTTTTAAAAAAGAACAGCCAGGCGTAAATACGCTACTGAAACCACATGCGACCGTCAACATGCGTTTTTCAGCACGTAGGATTCTTTTCCCAACATGCACTTCTCATTGTTCTCATTGAGAATTTGGACGCCATATTTAAAATACGCTGCGTATTTACGCAAAGTGTTTCCTGGCGTATTGGCGTTTCTGCTAAAAAAAAAATACTGGCGTCCTGTGGCGGATTTCAGCTTGCGAGTGCCCTGCGTGAGTGCGTTTTCCATTCGTTTCAGTGGTAGTGCAGTTTATGCGTATTTACGCCTGGCTGTTCTTTTTTAAAAACGCAATGTAAAAACGCTGCGTCTGGCCTTGCCCTTAGAGTATACTTGGCTTACTCATTAAAGTTATAAAGCTTGTAAATATCTGTATGATGTATCCAGCGAGTTAATCTCCCGTGTTATCTATATGTAGGTGTGGTGTGGCCCTCAGCGGTGCAACATACATGGAACTAGTGAATGTCCTGCTGGACAGACGTGTGTTCCAGTTAGAGACAACCATTGCTTTGTTCCTCCTTGCACCGGGGTGGGGGAATGTTGGCCAACCAATCAGCCGCCTGTAAAGACCAAGTGTAACTCCAGCTCTCAGGATTCCAGTTGTGCCAACATCACATTTACCTTTAACAAGGAGATGATGTCACCGGTAAGTCATAATAATCCCTAATACTCCATCTTCCTCCTCGTGGGGCTCGTTACAATGCCCAACCCAACCTCTGATTGGCTGATAATGAAGAGTCACGTCGTGCCGTTATTTGCCCTTCTGACTGCGCTAGAGACAAAACTCCTGCAATGCTCTTAAAGGAACAGTAACACCAGTAAATTAAAGTGTTTTAAAAGGAAAGAGAATATAATGTACTAATGCCCTGTACTGGTAAAACTGGTGTGTTTGCTTCAGAAACACTACTATAGTTTATATAAACAAGCTGCTGTGTAGCCATGGGGACAGCCATTCAAGCACAGGATACACAGTAGATAACAGATAAGTACTACTATAGTTTATATAAACAAGCTGCTGTGTAGCCATGGGGACAGCCATTCAAGCACAGGATACACAGTAGATAACAGAGAATTACTACTATAGTTTATATAAACACACTGCTGTGTAGCCATGGGGGCAGCCATTCAAGCACAGGATACACAGTAGATAACAGATAAGTACTACTATAGTTTATATAAACAAGCTGCTGTGTAGCCATGGGGGCAGCCATTCAAGCACAGGATACACAGTAGATAACAGATAAGTACTACTATAGTTTATATAAACAAGCTGCTGTGTAGCCATGGGGGCAGCCATTCAAGCACAGGACACACAGTAGATAACAGATAAGTAAGCTCTGTAGTATACAATGGGATTATTCAGAACCTATCTGTTATCTGCTGTGTATCCTGTGCCTTTTCTCCTTTTTTTCCAGCTTGAATGGCTGCCCCCATGGCCGGTATTTTTTTTCCAAAAACCCTACACTGGAGGGACACTATCACTATAGAAGGGCCAGAAAGCTGCTGAGTTGGTCTGTAGGGGCGGAGTCTGCCGTTTGTATGATGGGAGTAGCCGTAACCTGTATGTTGGCAGAACGATCCTGTTTATCAAACCCAAGTGATGACTTTGTTGTGTTTGATTTGTCAGGGACTCACCACCGAGAGCATTTGCAATGAACTGAGGAATCTTAACGTTTTGAAGAATGTTTCCGCCGAATATTCCATCTACATCACCTGTGAACTGTCGCCTTCTGCAAACAACGAGCTCCATGTGGCCATAGTGAGTCAAACTCATGGAACATGTCACTTGTATCCAGCATTATATTTGGCTACTGCAGAGTCACTGAGCAAACACGCCCTACACCACCGGCCACATTCAGGGGCTTATTTATCAAAATCGAAATTCATCTGAAATATCCGCACGGGTTATTTCCCCTTATATATCAATACATTTCCCCGAAGGAATCCAGTGCGGGAAAAACCGCACGAAGATTCGAATTGTAATCATTTTTTGGGTTTTTGCCTCAAAACCATGAAATTTTTGCAGATCAGGATGTCTTCGAGATTTCTCCCATTGACTTATATACAACCTCGGCAGGTCTGAGATGCCGAATTTTCGGGATTCTGACTTTTTCCATCCTCGGGGTTTAATAAATCACAAAAAATTCTAGCTTTTTTATAGTAAAAAGGACTTGAATTTTTCAAATTTTTGGCATTTTGACTAAATAACCCCCTTAGAGTTAGGGCTGCGGAGAAGTTCCATTAGGAAACCATTCCAGGGTATAACAGAGCTGAAATCCTGCAGCTGAACTATAACTTTCAGCTATAGCCTTTGATACATGATTGAGACATGTTATAAACAGCAGTAGCAGAGTCGTATCATATATTGCATGCTCTAACCTTTCTGGGGTGAACTATATACAATTAGGGAGGTGCCAAATCCAGGATTCGGTTTGGGATTCAGCCTTTTTCAGCAGGATTTGGATTAGACCGAACCAAATCCGAATCCATTTTTTGCATAAGTAAATTAGGGGTGGGAGGGAAACCGCGTGACTTTTTGTTACAAATCAAGAAAATAAAACATTTTTCCCCTTCCTACCCCTAATTTGCATATGCAAATTCGGTTCGGTATTCGGCCAAATATTTTGCGAAGGATTCAGAGGTTCGGCCGAATCCAAAATAGTGGACTTGTTGCATCCCTATATACGATATAAAAAAACATTTTATTTTATGATATATTTTATTTGGCTTTCAGTCCGTGGAGGAAAACAGAGACGGCAGGAATCCAATCAAAGACGTCACCGAGCGAATCATCGATCTTGTCAGCAAGCGAGACGCCAACAACACCTTCATCGCTTCAGTGGCAGAAGTCAGAGTCCAGAGGCAGCGCGACAATAACGGCGCAGGTGAGTCAATGTGGACGCACAGCAAGTGGGGGGTTCACCTTTAACGTTAAAGGGATACTGTCGTGGGAAAAAAATCAGTTAATAGTGCTGCACCAGCAGAATTCTGCACTGAAATCCATTTCTCAAAAGAGCAAACAGATTTTTTTATATTCAATTTTGAAATCTGACATGGGGCTAGACATATTGTCAGTTTCCCAGCTGCCCCCAGTCATGTGACTTGTGCTCTGATAAACTTCAATCACTCTTTACTGCTGTACTGCAAGTTGGACTGATATCACCCCCTCCCTTTCCCCCCAGCAGCCAAACAAAAGAACAATGGGAAGGTAACCAGATAGCAGCTCCCTAACACAAGATAACAGCTGCCTGGTAGATCTAAGAACAGCACTCAATAGTAAAATCCAGGTCCCACTGAGACACATTCAGTTACATTGAGTAGGAGAAACAACAGGCTGCCAGAAAGCAGTTCCATCCTAAAGTGCTGGCTCTTTCTGAAATCACATGACCAGGCAAAATGAGCTGAGATGCACCTACACACCAATATTACAACTAAATACACTTGCTGGTTCAAGAATGACATTTTATATTATAGAGTTAATTATTTGCAGTGTAATTTAGAAATAAAAACGACACCATAAAAATCATGACAGAATCCCTTTAACATTATTGTGGTTATGGAAAAAGACACACTAAGTTTGCAAAGGTGCAGTAACCCATAGCAACCATTCAACAGGCATTTACTGGTCACCTGTATAAAGGGCAAACATCTTATTGGTTGCTATGAGTCGCCGTACCTGGGCAACCTTAGCACCTTTTATAACATATGGGGGTTATAGAATGGCCGACATGTTAATTAAATGGCATATAAGTCAATAAACAGAATGTAAAGTTAAACTGCCCTTCTGTACGAGTCCTATATAAAAACAATGCACATAAGGGGCAGTTCTGCAGATTGTGGTCTGGTCAGATGTATCTGCTGCTTTATAGTTTAGGATAGTATAGATACTCAATGTTATTATAGAGATCTGTGTGTGTGTCAGCCCATGGACTAACTGTGGCCCTTCCTTGTATTTTTTGAGCCCCAAAGTGTCTAACTTGATTGGCTTTTGGCAGAGAGCCCAGAACAGCCACAGCTGCGGATAAGATACTTTTGTAACAATTTCGAGATAAGCAAATAAGTCATTGTAACAATAGAAGATAACGGGTCTCTTGGGAGAAGTTAGACTCACAACTTAAAGGGCAATTCACCTTCATTAGCAAAACTGTAATAACTAAAAACACATAAATATGTTCAAACTAGGGATGCACTGAATCCAGGATTCGGTTCGGGATTCGCCCTTTTTCAGCAGGATTCGGATTCGGCTGAATCCTTCTGTCCAGCCGAACCGAATCCTAATTTGCATATGCAAATTAGGGGCGGGAGGGAAATCGTTGGAATTTTTGTTAAAAAACAAGGAAGTAGCAAATGTTTTTCCCTTCCCACCCCTAATTTGCATATGCAAAATAGGATTCGGTTCGGTATCCAGGTGAATCTTTTGCGAAGGATCCGGGGCTTCGGCCGAATCCAAAATAGTGGATTCAGTACATCCCTAGTTCAAACTTTCATAACCTGCCAAATTTTGTAAAATGAACATGGTAATTAGAGGGTGTGGCCACAAAAATGGGCGTGTTCAAAAAAACTTGCAGCGCGCCAACTTTTTTGTCCCTCTTTTAATTTCCAAAATGTTGGTAGGTCTGGATTAGATTTTTTGGTTATGCTCCTTTAAAGGTATTTAGAAGGGGGGAAACTGGTTAATTAAGTATTTGTAGTGATTTTGTCGGCATTAAAACGTTCCCTGTCTCTTTCCCAGATTTCCTGGTTCCATTACTGAGCTCCATTGTAACCGTGGCCTGGATCTGCTGCCTGGTAACCGCTTTTTATTGGTGCATCCGGAAGCGCAGAAAGCAAAGCAGCCGTTCTCACACCGCGTCCGAAGACAACACCACCAACAACGTCCGGGAGCAGCTCAACCAGATCAAAAACCCCATCGAGAAACGCGGCGCCGCCCCCAGCAAAGACTACGAAAACAAAAATTCCAAAATTGCAAAAATAAGGACTCACAATTCAGAAGTGGAGGAGGACGACACGGACAAGCACCAGCAAAAGAGCAGATACGTCAAGCAGCCGGCGTATTCGCTGGTCGACCGAGACGAGAAGCCGCCCAACAGCGCTGCTCCGGCGACAAAACAGCCGAACTGGACAAATAAACAGGACAACAGAGACTTAGAGACAGCGCAGAGCCTCAGCCGCATGGAATACATCGTATAGCGGAATGTAGCGCTGCCATGCAGAGCTTCACTAAACTGTCATATAATATTTCAGTCTGAGGCTATTATTTACTTACAGTCCCTGTGTTAATTTAAGTTCTGACAAGCTGGCTTACACTGGCAATGATAGTTGTTGTGGTTGGCTGGAATCGCAAGTGCCGCATTTCACATCTACGCAAAACTAGTGCAAAAGTGTCAGTTCAGCTGCAGTCGGAAAACACCTCCGAAAACGCTTTGGCTTTTCTCTCCGCTCAGTTCTTCTCCAAAGGATCGTTTCTTTTTATTTATATTTATTTTTAGACGTAGAAATGGCGATTTATCTTTTTTTTTTTTTTTTTTTAAACTTTGTACATTTGGTTTTTATTAGGGATGCACCGAATCCACTATTTCGGATTCGGCCCGAACCCCCAAATCCTTTCGCGAAACATTCCGCGAATAGCGAGCCAAATCTTAATTTGCATATGCAAATTAGGGGTGGGAAGGGGAAAACATTTTTACTTCCTTGTTTTGTGACAAACAGTCGCGCGATTTCCCTCCCCACCCTAATTTGCATATGTAAATTCGGTTCGGCCTGGCAGAAAGATTCGCCCGAATCCTGCTGAAAAAGGCGGAATCCCGAACCGAATTCTGGATTAGGTACATCCCTAGCAATTTCTTATTGAACCTATGCCTTTTTATTACAATAACACAATCTTGCTTTTTTATTATTTAGGAATGCACCGAATCCACTATTTTGGATTTCGACCGAACCCCAGTATTCTTCGATAAAGATTCAGACGAATACTGAACCAAATTTGAATTTGCATATGCAAATTAAGGATGGGAAGGGGAAAACAGTTTTACTTCCTTTTTTTGTGACAAATTCCCGCGATTTCCCTCCCCTAATTTGCATATGCAGATTCGGTGCGGCCGGGCAGAAGGATTCGGTTGAATCCGAATCCTGTTGAAAATGGTAGAATCCTGGCCGATTCCCGAACCGAATCCTGGATTTGGTGCATCCCTAGCAATTTCTTATTGAACCTATGCCTTTTTATTGCAATAACACAATCTTGCTTTTTTTTATTATTTAGGTATGCACAGAAATCCACTATTTTGGATTCGGCTCAACCCCAGAATCCTTTGAGAAAGATTCAGCCGAATAACGAAGCAAATCCAAATATGCATATGCAAATTAGGGATGGGAAGAGGAAAACATTTTTTACTTTCTGCGATTTCCCTCCGGCCCCTAATTTGCATATGCAAATTTGGATTCAGTTTGGCTTGGCAGAAGGATTCGCCCGAATACGAATCCTGCTGAAAAAGGCCGAATCGTGGATTTGGAGCATCCCTAGTTTTTATGGTGACGTAGAACTAGTTCTGTATTTGAAAAGTGCCTTTGCAGCTCAGAACCACAGCAACTATCACAAATTTAAGTTTATTATTTATTTTTTTATTGTTCTTGTCGCTGGTCAAATGAAGAAATTTCAATTCATTTTTTTTCCTGTTCTTTTTTGTAAATACCTGTAAATATTTTTTTTATTAATCACTGTGTATATTTGATTTATTAACTTAATAATCAAGAGCCTTAAATATCATTCCTTTTTATTTATATGTACGTGTTTAGAATCGGCTATTTTTGGATAGCTTTGGAAGCTTACGGCTGGTTTTTTTGGGGTGTTTTTTTTTTCAAATTTATTTCCTGTTCCGTAGACACCAACATTTTTTGAAAATAGTTTATTTTTTAACAATAGGACGGTCCGACATGTCTCGATGCTGTTTTTTGTACAATGTTAAAGAAAACCTTTATAAAGTATCGCTTAAACCTTTTTTCGTAAGTTCCGACTCAAACCGTTTTTTGGTGTTTTTTTTTGAAAGTTCGACTTTACAACAATATTTGCTGCTTTCGGCTTTGATAAAAAAAGACAAAACGACAAAAAAGAAAGAGATGAAAAGCAGATGTTCTGCTTCAATGCAGCGCAAGGGAACGGACGGAGCAGTGGACGTCCGGAGACAACGGAAATCAAATTATCGGACGCACAGTAATCGTTTTTTTATGTAAATTCCTTTGGTTTTTTTTCCACGATGAAAACGTACAACAGAACCACTTGTAGATATGATTTTGTTCTTTTTTTTATAAACTAGGGGAGTGTTCTGATCAGTAAGAGGTCGAATACTTGAGCAGTAGAATATCGAGTGATCACCGTTGCTTTCCTATACGTTACACTGCCTGCCTTAACTTCAACAGAAGGAGAATCTATGACCAAAAAACAATAAAAATTTGTGATATTCGAAAACGAAAAAAGCAAGTTTTATTTGACTATAATCATTATTTTTGTCCCAGGGGAGTCTTCAGGTTTTTTTTTTTTTTAGGGTGGGCATTGGAGCCTTATACCCAGTGGCCTCCCAGAATACCCCAAGTCTAGGAAAATTCTCATAAGGCCTTTGTTTCCACCATAAGCCAATGAAAACACAAATTCGAATATCAAAATTTATCATGTACT
Source organism: Xenopus laevis (assembly GCF_017654675.1). NCBI lineage: Eukaryota > Metazoa > Chordata > Amphibia > Anura > Pipidae > Xenopus > Xenopus laevis. The sequence goes on from NC_054380.1 coordinate 5,884,212, forward strand.
GTCTTTTTAAAGGGCATGTAAAGTCTAAAGTAGAGTAAGGCTAGAAATACTGTATTTTGTATACTAAACATAAACATGAACTTACTGCACCACAAGCCTAATCAAACAAATAATTTATGCTTTCAAAGTTGGCTACAGGGGGTCACCATCTTGTAACTTTGTTATACATCTTTGCAAGACTAAGACTGTGCACATGCTCAGTGTGGTCTGGGCTGCTTAGGGATCATCATAAACAAAGATGTTTCAGTTCTGCATGGCTGGGAAGTAAGACGGGGCTCCCCCTGCTGTTCATAAGTATGATTGTTTCCCTGCAGAGCAGTTAGGGACCGTCTGACAATTCCTATCCACAGCAGTAAATGAAGGGGGAATTTCACTGCATACAGTCAGGTTTCTTATAAAAACAGTACACATTTTTTAATTAAAGTATATTGGAGATAGGTTTCTTTTTCATTAAAGAAAGTAAAAATGGGATTTTATTTTTTTGACTTTACATGCCCTTTAAAAATTCGACTTCCACTATTCGCCATCTAAAACCTGCCGAATTGTTTTAGCCTATGGGGGACCTCCTAGAACCCATTTGGAGTCAATTGGTGGACTTTGAAGAATCAAAGTTTTTTTGTTTTTAAATTGTTGTTACTTCGATCTGTACTATTCAAATTCGATCTAAAAAAACAGACCTATACACCCGAAAAAAAACTTTGATTTTTTTGATAAATTTCTATTGGTCTTTTTTAATTCGAATTTTATAGTTATGGGAGTTCAAAAATAACCTCCCATTACTTTGAAATCCGCCCGATAAATCTGCCCCTAAATTGAGAGTCAGAGATTTGCGTCAGATTGAGGGGGTTATTTATCAAAAGTCCAAATTTATCTCAATATTTTCTGCTACGAACTCCGATCAAATACGCTCGGTTTTTTACGCTTATTTATTATTACATTTTCCCAAGTATTTGCTTTGTGGGAACAAATCAAAATTTTACGTTTTTTTCCATGCGTTTTTTTCAGAATTTTCACCCTAAAATTTCGGGGTATTGCACGAAACCCAGCGCACATCAAAAAATCATTGGGACTTCTCCCATTGACTTATATGCAACCTCAACAGGTCTGAGATACCGGATTTTCAGATTCAGACTTTTCCAACCTTTGGGTTTAAAAAAAATTTCGGAAAATTCGTGATTTTTTTTAAAAGTCAGATTTTCTAAGAAAAAAAAAAATCACAAATTTTTAGTGTCTGTGTTAAAGGCGCGTTGCTATCGGAAATCATAATTTCATAATTCAATTTGAAAACAAATTGCAGGAAAATATGTAATTGCAATTTTTTTCCGTTGAATGCATTAAAAAACATTAACAAGAAACACTAAGGGGGGAATTCACAAAAGTGTCAGGAACGAAAAAATGTCTTTTAAGTGTCGTAATAACAGGCGACAAATCAACAGAGCATTTACCCGACAATTTTTCGACGTGTACGACACTTTTGAAATAGTGTTGTTAAAAGTGGGGCGTGGTTTTTTCGGCGCCACTTTTCCCAACATTTTTACGATTTGCTCCTAAACTCATTTGTTTTGCCGACAATTTTTCCGACACTCTAGGGCGGCTCTCCAAATTGAAAGTGTTGGTCAAATTGTCTTATGAAAACGCTCTGTAAAATGTTGTCTGTCCGACGAAAAGATAGAAAATTGTCGGACTTAGGAGACATTCAGAGATGGTAACATCTGCCTTCGTGAACTTGCCGTATGTACGACATTTTACAAATTTGTCGACCACCACTTCTGGGTTACTTATTTTACCGACACTTTTGTGAATTCCCCCCTAAGGGGCAGATTTATTTAGGGTCGAATTGAGAATTTCGAATTTTCAAATTTTTTTCATGGTCAAAACTGTCAAATTCAACTAGGGAATTCTCCAAACTCAATTAGACTTTTTTTTTTAAAAAAATGTCAATGTTTATCATACTCTGGCCCTTTTAAGAATTTGGATTCAACCGTTTAAGTCAATGGGAGACGTCCAGGGATCAATCTGGAGATGTTTGCAGTAGGGATGCACTGAATCCACTATCTTGGATTCGACTGAACCCCCGAATCCTTTGCGAAAGATATGGCTGAATACCAATCCGAATCCTAATTTTCCTATGCAAATTAGGGTTGAGAAGGGGAAAACAGTTTTTACTTCCTTGTTTTGTGACAAAAAGTCATGTGATTTCCCACCACCCCTAATTTGCTTATGCAAGTTAGGATTTGGATTCAGTTCGGCCAAATCCTGCGGAAAATAGCCGAATCCCGAACCGAATCCTGTATTCAGTGCATCCCTAGTTTGCAGCCTTCCTGACATTTACATTTTTTTTGGAGAAAAAACTTGCATCGAGTTTGATCTCATTCGAATCAAATTCAATTTGAGTTTTCGGGTCGTTTAAATTCGTCCGACTTTTACCAATTCGATATTTTTTTTTAATAAATCTCAAAATTTTGAATCATTTGAATTAAGGGGAGTTTAAAAAAAACATGAATTCTAAATTCAAGCCTTGATAAATGTGCCTCTAAATATGTGTGTTGAACAGAAAAAAAATATTCCTTTTGGTGTTTATTACATTACAAAAATATGACCGTTTTGCGACTCCCCTGGGCCGATATAACGACTGTAGACTTAAAGGAACTGGTGATGAACGAGGGCTCGTAGATTCTCGACATCTGCAGTATTGATGGCGAGTACGAGGTGCCGAGATTACCCCTAGGAGTTCTTAGCGCTACCGATATATCGATGTATGCAACAAAAACTGAATCTAGCAATGGAGGTCCTGAATTAACCATGTTTTTGTGACATTGGTGTTATGAACCTTAAATACATCTTTGATGTGTTGGCAAGAAATTCTGAAAAATAAATATTTATTAAAAAAAAATTTGTATGAAAAATTTGAAGTGTGCCTTTTATTTTATTTTTATTCACAAAAATGCATTTGGCTTGGCTGAGACAGTTTAGGCCACTGTGAACATTTGGGTGGTTCGTTTTATAAATAAAGTTATACTGTCTATACATATATAATATAATATATAATAATGACTCGGCCTCGGTGTGTCACACTATGAATAGAAATATTATTCCCGGGGGAAACAGGTCGGAACGATGGCTCGTTACAAATAACATTCCAACCTATATTGGAACACCTGGATGTTTCATGAGATTTTTGGAATTTTTTTTAGAGAGGGTTACATAGTTAATTAGCGTTGGGAAAAAAAGTCCAAGTTCAACTCCTCCAAATGAACCCCTCACACACATACAAATCTATCAATATATTTAGCTATATATATATATAGTGAATAAAGTAGCCCTTATTGTAAAATATAAGGATATTATAAGTTACAGAGGAGTTCCATGACCATATACTTTAAAAGTACAAGGCCAAAGGCCGAGTGCTTTTATACAGGTCATGGAACTCCAAGGTTACTTCTAATATCCTCATATTTTCCAACAAGGGCTACTTTGTTTATTATAATACACACGTTTTAGTGAGTCATGTGACAAAAATGACATCACTAAGCTCCGTTTATATATATATTATATATATTAATGACATTTGTGTATTATAACTATATTTACTAATACCTACTAAACTAACTGTAGATCCTAAGGTTACTAAAGCCTTAGGTTTCATCCAAGCAACTCTTCTAGGCAATAATAGAATCAGCCAGCGCATCATCATCCGGCAGAGCATTCTACAATCTCACTGTCCTCACCATGAAGAACCACATACTCTGCTTCAAACAAAGTTTTGTTGCTCTAGTCTAAAGGAATGGCCTCTTTTGTAAATGAAAAAAAGGATCTTCCTGCCAACTGTCTATAAGGTCCTCTAATGTATTTCTAAAGCAGTGATCCCCAACCAGTAACTCATGAGCAACATTTTGCTCTCCAACCCCTTGGATGTGGCTCTCAAAGCAGGTGATTATTTTTGAATTCCAGGCTTGGAGACAAGTTTTGGTTGTATAAAAACCAGATGTACTGACAAACAGAGCCTCAATGTAGGTTGACAATCAACATAGAGGCTACCAAATGGCCAATCACAGCCCTTATTTGGCACCCCAAGAACATTTTTGCTCCCCAACACCTTTTACTTCTGAATGTTGCTCACGGGTTCTAAAGGTTGGGGATCCCTGTTCTAAAGACTAATTATGTCCCCTTGAAAACACCTTTTTTCCCAAAGATAACCCCAACCTTGAAAAAAAGAAGAGAGAACCAACAGTCATATAGAGGAACTCCAAACATTTTATTTGCAAAAGAATTGTAAACAACCCCATCCATGACAGCCTTTCCTCTTATTTTCAAACATTCCCTTTACTAGTTTAGTTGTGCATCTCTGCTTAGTTGTATTAATTGAAAGGGGATCTGCACCTAAAGTGTTTTTTTTTGCATAATGAAACCATCAAATATGCCATTAAAAGGAGTATTTATCTCTTCATTTCCATTTTCTGCACAACTTCTTCTGACTCCTGTTGATAGTACCTGACCCAAACAAGGTTCCTCCCAAATCATTTCTTCTGTTTAATGGTCATGTAATAGAACCCATAATGTCTCTACTGTAATCAAATATTTACTACCAATCAAGTAATCACTAATGCCACCTACTGATTGGTTGCTACGTTACAAGAACTGGATTGCCAACTTCTGTCTGAACAACTCCTGCTGCCTGGACTCACCTTCTGCCAGTCATTTGTAAACTTTCCCTAACCGTTCTCTGTATTTACTCCCACCTGGACTAATGACTGGCCTTCTTGAACCTCTGCCTCCATTAAGGGTTACCACCTTTTCTGGGAAAAAATACCGGCCTTCCTATATATTTATTTTTTTCTCTATTAATAACATTGGGATCAACCATCATTTTTACCGGCCAGGTGGCAACCCTAGTCCTATTACGTTGGTTTAAGAGCCTCATCTTGTCCAGAAGACAATAGGAACCTGCCTGCTCTGTAACTGTGCATTTTACATTCCATTCCTTCCTCATAAAAGCGTTTGATATATTTTACAGGTAAGGAATGGGAGAGGTGGGGTATCTGAGGGAGTGTTTAATGTGAATATCTTATATAGGGATTGCGTTTGCCAGATGAGATGACAGGTCTCTGCAGGAGGATCCTACAATGCGTTCCATGTGCTTTGAAATAAGCTGGAGGCTCCATATGATCTGGATTTTCCTGCTAATGATGATTAAAAATCTCTGGCCATGTATCAGCTGTGCAGTAACAACCCTACATTTCAGGGAACTGAGGGATAAATTGTGTCCCATTCCTTGGCTAGCTTCAGTATAGGTTTCCAATAGGGAAGATACAGCTATTAAGTGTTCCAGTAATGGCACCTGTCAAGCTGAGCAAGGCGCTCCATTTAAAAAAGTGGATTATCCTCTTGTGTTGGGACTTGATTTCGGATGAAGCAAGTAAAATCCAACATCTAGAACCCTCACTTTAATGGTAGGGTAGAAGTTGCTTAGATGTAGCAAGTAGTGCAGGCTTAAACTGACTTCGCACAATTAAATATTGTGCTTTTATCCAGAAACATAACTGTACCTTGAGCCAAGTAACAAATCCAGCCTATGTGGACTCTCATCCAGTCCTTATCATCCATCTTTGTGAGTGGATTACATGTCCCCACAGAACAACACACCTCCTTCAGATGGCTTACAAGACAGTTTATGGTTCTGCCATTTTGCTCCTCAACTCCCTGTGATGTAGCTCCTTTTCTGCTGTTGGAAGAGATCAGACTTAAGGTGGCCATAGATGTAACAATTACGATTTTTCTTGGAAAAGATGTTTCCAAGAAAGATTGTTACTTTTAATACACTCATGTAGAGCTGAATAGTCAGATATACATATAGAAACAATAGAATTCTACCTGTATCTGACCATTCAGCACTAACAATGGCCGATGTTTGGGTTCCTTCAAAGGCGCCCGATCAAAATTTTCCGTCCAGCCCGATCGACGAGCCGACCGATATCCAAGTCTTCTGGCGATATTGGTCAGCTCTTTTCCCACCATACATCGAATATCGAACGAAAATTAGTTCCGTACGATATAATCTGTGCGTCTATGGCCACCTTAAGAATGAATGTACATTCAGTGGTGTCCATGTGTTTCCTTAGACTCTGGGCCCATCTCAGCTCCCCCTTTCTCTCTGGAGTATTACTTTTTATCTATTTGTCCATCTTAAGTGCTTTAATCAGCAGTACCACTTTGTGGCCCCTATGCTGCCTGGTTTGACTGCATGGAACAGAGATAGCCAGCAGGGTCCTCAGACAGTAACAGCAGCTTCTCTGTTCTGCAGAAAAGAACATAAGAGGTTCCGGTGACTTTCTGTGCACCTTCACATGGTTATCACACAGAGAAATCTTGTAGTAGCAGGTACAGGAAAGCAAATACTGTAGGTGCACCATGTCTCATGACTTATCATGTCCTGGGTGATAAGAAAAAGCTAATTCATGCTATCCATCATCCTGTACCCACGCAATACAGAACATTCCTGAAATGCAAAGCCTTGATCTATGCTGTATCTCCTGCTCGCTCCCAAAGTAGCGTCGCCAGACGTTATGGCCTTATGGAAGCATTACCGAACCTTTCATCCAGAATGAGCAGTTCAGCTAATTGCTCTGTCAACATTGTTGAGAGAAGATTTAATAAGCTGAAATATGTTTCAGAATCCCCACAGTACCTTGTTTTATCTCAAGAGTGTAAAAAACGTATCACCAACCCTCTAGCTCAGTGATCCCCAACCAGTAGCTCATGAGCAACATGTTGTTCTCTAACCCCTTGGATGTTGCTCCCAGTGGCTTTAAGCAGGTGATTATTTTTGAATTGTACACTTGGAGGCAAGTTTTGGTTGTATAAAAACCAGATGTACTGCCAAACAGAACCTCAATGTAGGTTAACAATCCACATGGGGCTACCAAATGGCCAATTACAGCACTTATATGGCACCCCAAGAACAGTTTTCTTGCTTGTGTTGCTCCCCAACTCCTTTTACTTCTAAATGTTGCTCACGGGTTCAAAAGGTAGCAGGTAGAGCACGGTGCAGCTTTTAAAAGGCTCCCAGGCAAAGTCTAGCAAGCGGATAATATTCTGCTCTGTGCTGAAATACTTGAGTTCAATATAGATATTATATTGATAAAAAAACTATTAAAAAATTACCAACATGAATCCACTGACGTTGAATGTTTTATTTACCAAGTCATCTTGCAATCATCCATTTTAAACTTTTGAAGTTTAAGAAAACAAAGTCATTTCCTTCCTGGGGTACGAAGAAGGAAAGAGTAATTCATATTGTGCTGAGATCTGTCTGTTCTCACTAAATATAACGGAGGAAACATTAACACATGTTGTAGCTGTTCCTATTGCGTTGTGAACATTCCACCACTCACTGATTGGTTCTTAGGAAGCACCAGACTTATAATAATAAGAAAAGGTGATCAGACCCCCCATAAAAGACCCTATTACTCTTCAATATCTATTATCTTAGCAGAATGTTGGAAAGCAAGGCATTGGGGTCTAAACTCTTGAACAGTTAATTGAAAAATGGTTCTGATTGCATTTCTTTGAAGGTCTTCATTCTTCTAGTTTATGATAAAGAACTGCTGAGTCTAAAGCAGTGATCGCCAACCAGTGGCTCATGAGTAACATGGTGCTCCCCAACCCCTTGGATGTTGCTCCCAGTGGCCTCAAAGCTGGCGATTATTTTTGAATTCCAGACTTGGAGGCAAGTTTTGGTTGTTTAGAAACAGACGTACTGCCAAACAGAGCCTCAATGTAGGTTGACAATCCACATAGGGGCTACTCAATGGCCAATCACAGCACTTATTTGGCAGCCCAAGAACATTTTTCGTGCTTGTGTTGCTCCTCAACTCCTTTCACTTCTGAATGTTGCTCATGGGTTCAAAAGGTTGAGGATCCCAGGTCTAAAGCAACTGGACTCATCTGAGGGATATCTCTAGTTTATCTTTAGTTCCCAACACAAAAATTCCAGTCTAGTCGGCACCTTGTTTGCAGTGTAGGGTGCATGACTTTTATTTGGCTGAAAAATCCATCAAAAATTTACTGGGTAGGTAAAAAATGCTGTTGGGCAAAAACTGCCACTTTGAAGTAGGGATGCGCTGAATCCACTATTTTGGATTCGGCCGAACCCCCGAATCCTTCGAGAAAGTTTCGGCCGAATACTGAACCCTAATTTGCCTTGCACATGCAAATTAGGGATGGGAAGGGGAAACTTTTTTGTTTTGTGACAAAAGTCATGCAATCTCCCTCCCCCACCCCTAATTTGCATATGCAAATTCGGATTTGGTTACCGGGGAGAAGGATTCGGCCGAATCTGAATTCTGCTTAAAAAGGCCGAATCCGGAACCGAATCCTGGATTCGTGTATCCCTACTTTGAAGCAGCCCCCTCTCATTGGTTCTTAATAGCCCATATTATCCACTTATTGTCCTAGTGGAAAAATGATTGGATCAGCCCAATTTGGGTGTCAAAATTGCCCAAAGATACCTTGTTTGGCTTTGAGTTAATAGCACAATGTATTTCCCATTTGCTTAGATGGAGCCTGCTGCATATACAGTATATATGTTGGAAAAAGTATTTAACATAAAAAAGGATATATACATATTTACATCTCTGGTGTACCTACCAAGAGGGTATCTTGGCAGCTCCCATGCACATATATAAGAAAAGTAACCAAATAAATGATAAACTTTAGTCTTAAGGGAACATAAATGGAAGATAAGTCTTACTTAAAGGAGCAGTAAAATGAATAAAAGAAAGAGTTTTGAAAAAATGCAAATAAAATATAGAGTTTTTCTGTGCTAGTAAAGCCGGTATGTTTGCTTTAGAAACATTAATATTGTTTACCAGTGCAGGGCAACACTACATTATATTGTCATTCCTTTTGAACACTTTCATTTTTTGGTATTACTGTTCCTAATAATATGGCTTATGGCTTTTCATTCCACCATGACAGCATTTCTATGAGGGAACAGACCTCTAAGCAATCAGTCATGCTACTATGATAACAAATAAATCATTATTATGATATAGAGTAGCTTTAACAAATACATGCTGCCTTTTCAATGTGTAAAAGTTTAGATCTGGTCATTTTTGTGATGAGTGCAATGGTGGTGTGCAATAGTAGAGTGCAATGGTGGTGTGCAATAGTGGAGTGCAATGGTGGTGTGCAATAGTAGAGTGCAATGGTGGAGTGCAATAGTAGAGTGCAATGGTGGAGTGCAATAGTGGAGTGCAATGGTGGAGTGCAATAGTGGAGTGCAATAGTGGAGTGCAATAGTGGTGTGCAATGGTGGAGTGCAATGGTGGAGTGCAATAGTGCAGTGCAATGGTGGAGTGCAATGGTGGTGTGCAATAGTAGAGTGCAATAGTGGAGTGCAATGGTGGTGTGCAATAGTAGAGTGCAATGGTGGTGTGCAATAGTAGAGTGCAATGGTGGAGTGCAATAGTGGAGTGCAATGGTGGTGTGCAATAGTAGAGTGCACTGGTGGAGTGCAATGGTGGTGTGCAATGGTGGAGTGCAATGGTGGAGTGCAATGGTGGCAGGCAATGATGGTGTTCAACAGTGGAGTGCAATAGTGGAGTGCAATGGTGGTGTGCAATGGGGGGGGGCACATTTTAAGCATTTATTAATCCACACTATTTTGCATTACAAGTGATTAATCAACAAGCCTATGAAGTTAAAGCTCTGGAAAGTTTAATGTTAATAAAGGAAATCAGTTTCACTGACTTGGCTCTATTTCTCAAAACAAAAACAGGACTGCAAGAAATTTGAAAGGAGCATTCATCATCATCATCAGTGCATGTCCTTTCATGTGCATTAGTGACTGCGTGGGCATGGCACTGAAACTCCCAGTAATTAACTGTTTGTAAGATAAGGGCTGCCAGTACAGAAGAACAAAGAATATTGAAGGTATAAAACGAGTATTAAATGAGTGTTTTTGCTACTATGGGAAAAAAGGGGGAAATATAATGTGGCTAATTTTCAGCTTGGGGAACCTATAGTTGCAGTTCAACATCACTGAGACTAAACCAAGGGAATTATAATGCCCCTCTGTGCAACCTCATCATCTGGCTCTATGAGACTTGCCCACACATTGCACTACACTCATATGACATAAAAGGAGAATTGCTCCCATAAGGATGACCTAGTGGAAAGTAGAGTTGAGTCACCACCATCATCAGGATATTTATTCTACTCATCAGAAACTCAACCAATGAACTCCTGGTGCTTCAGTTTTCACCCTGCTCTACATACAAATCTGCCCAATGGCAGTTTTTGCTTTTACACGTTAGGTACAGGGATGCAGTAGTAAAGGAGATTCACTTACATCTTAAGTTCCATGCAGTAGATCATGAAGTGTTCAGAGCCCACAGAGAAGTAGAAAAGAAAGTATAATTTATCTCTGGAATTTGCACTCTTTGGTTTTCAAGCAATGTCTTCTTCTATTTGTCTTCCAAAGAAAAAAAATTGGAATAAATATAAACATTTTGTGCATTTGGCCATTGCTGCTACTCGTAAATCCATTTTTTTATATTGGATCCAGGAAACTTCCCCAGATTTAAAGGTTATTTTATCCTATCTCTGCATTGATGAAGCAATAGGTTTTTACGGTGGCCATAGACGTAACAATTACGATCTTTCTTGGAAAAGATGTTTCCAAGAAAGATCGTTGGTTTCAATACACACGTGTAGAGCTGAATAGTCAGATATACATATAGAAACAATAGAATTCTACCTGTATCTGACCATTCAACAGATACCGATGTTTGGGTTCCTTCAAAGGCACCCGATAAAAATCTTCCGTCCAGCACGATCAACGAGCTGACTGATATCCAAGTCTTCTGCCGATATCGGTCGGCTCTTTTTCCATCATACACGCAACGAATATCGGACGAAAATTAGTTTCGTACGATATTATCTGTGCGTCTATGGCCACCTTTAGGTATGGTAATATGGGTCTTAAAGAGAAAATGTTCTTGAGCTATGGTCTCCGTATCTTAAAATTCTGGAGTCTGAAGATAAAGTTTATATAGATAAATCTATGTATAATTCTGAGGAAGACTCCTCTATATACTCGTTGAGTTTGTCTGGTCGACAGAGAGGAAAATCTTATCTTATATAATTTTATTTTCCTTGATGAATATTGTTAATGTCAATATTTGATGTTTTGTTAGTAATGAATTGTTATGTAATATTTATTTTCTTTTGGAAACTGACAAATGTTATGGTGAGCTAAAGCTTTGCTGCTTTTTGTTGCCTTTGTTTATTCAAAATGGCAATAAACATAATTGGAAAAGAAAGAAAAGAAAGTGAAATCTCCGCTGATGTACACATTTAAGATTCATAGTCATAAAATAAATAATGTATAAACGGATGCCAAATAGATACAAAAAACACTGGAGATCCTCAAGTTTATATTTATTGACCAAGAAAGGAGAGACCCAAGTGGTGGCATTACAAATTTCATGTACCTAATCTGCAACATTTTCTAAAAACATTGACATAAATCTATATATTTAGTATAGTTTCACTTTTCCTATGATTGTTCCTTCTAGTCTAGTAGTTCCTACTACTCTAGCCATGCCCACATAAGAGCTTAGTGTGTGTTTCAATGGGCAAATTATAGACACAGCTTTTTCCTATGAGCCATCAGCAAACTTACATGGTTGTGTGGGACTAAAATTTGCCTTCTTCTAAATTACATCTTCTTCTTCAATCCTCCCCTTGCACTGTTGCCCCCTAATTAAAATATTATATAGACATATCCATGAAAAAGTCAAGGGTGAAACTCCCATGTCATGACTATTTGAATCCAGGGGCTCAATTCTAGCTGAAGAGTCAGTGCCCCATGCCTAATATCATGCTGATTGGAGGGCACATCAGATATAACAGCTGTATGACAGTGTAGGGGTCCACTCCTCTGAGGTTTCTCCCCATCTTTATATTTTTGCCAATCCCATTTCCTTATCAGTGGTAGCCATGTACATATTCAGTGAGCTGCAGCATCCTAAAGGTTCAGAATCTCTATAACAGTAATGATCCTGGCCCTCAAAATTGTGCACAGAGTTCACCATCTTGGATTATATTAGGAGTGTCAGTGACACTGCACATGCTCAGTGTATTCTGGGCGGATGTTGAGAAGCTAAGCTTAGGAATTGTTGAAATCATCAAGCAGAAGATGAGTGACATATATACTCTATAAATGATTCGGCCCTAAACTCAGTTAAGTGACAACAGCACAGAACATGTACTGCGAATCAGCAGAAAAGAAGATGGGGAGCTACCGAGGCATCGTTAGAGCAACAGATATTTACTACTGAAGGTCTTTGGTTGCTATAAGGTGGCCATAGACATAGAGATCCGCTCAATGAAGTGGGCGATATTGAAGTGGGTGATATCAGGCTGATCCGATCGTGGGCCCTAGGGCCCAATGATCGAATCATAACAGATCCGATACGGGTGGTCGGATTGCGGGACCACATAAACAAACAGATGCGGCCCAACTGGATTTTTTTAACTGCCCGATTGAGACCTGGCCGACTTTCACCCAGATCGATCGGGGAAGCCCGTCAGCTGGCCCCACACATGGGCCAATAAGCTGTTGACTCTGTCTGTCGACAGCTTTTATTGGCCCATGTAGGGGGCCTTTAGTTTGGTTCAGAAGTCCAAGACAGGATTCACAGTATTTCTAGCCTACTTCTTTGATAAGCTTCTGTTCTCCTTTAAAATGTAGTTTGTGTGCTTTGCACCATTGCTACTTGTTAGTTTGACTTGAGAGCTAAATACTTGGTCACTTGGTGGCAGGGGGCGATTTGCAATGCAAGGCACCAACCAGTATTTAGCATGGAACAAGGTGTGAAATGTTATGCAATATTACATGCAATCAGTTTAATAAAACTACTAATGTAGGAGTGAAGAAAATGGTTTGCACAAATCTGTACAGTTGCCTCTTGTTTTCTGAAAGGCGTGTTAATATCTCTCTCTTTCTATATACTGTATATCACTTGATAAGAATCCAACCAGTACAAATATACATATATGGTGTATTTGTCAAAAGGTTATTTAGAAAGCAAACTTTCCCCCATTCTTGGAACAATTGGCAACACATGTTTTTCTTTACAAGCTCCAAGAATCATGGAAACCTTACACTAATGGCTTTATAGAAAGATGTTGATGGGTTAGGGCTACCTTATCATGTATAGCAAGGAATTATCTGTTTTTCTCTTCCACTGTGCCATTAATCTAGCTTAATATCATGCCAAAGTTCATTTTCACCATCCTCCCAGTTTCCACATCATCCTGGTTCTCATCACTGGCTTATATCAGAATTTTATTCTCATCTCTTCCATGTTAGAAAATTCCTCAACTAAATGTCTTATCTCACCTCACTAATATAAACAACAGAAAGCATGGTACTTTTACAATAAAGATTCCTGAACTGGCAAACAAATACCGAAATCTCTATGGGAGAAGTTCTGCCACAGAACAGGAGGAGACTGCTGCTTTTCATCAACTGGATAAGCTACAAGTCAACTGATGGACAACAAGCACTTCCATACAGATTAAAACCAATGTAGCTCAACCATTCGGCTGCAGAGGACTATAATGTAATCAGCACATGCTTTCACCTTGTAGGTCATAATTCTTTTGAAACATGGACAATTATGAAACATATATGCAATTGGAGAACTTGATCTCCTACTCTGTATGGCCAACACTATGGTGGACACTTGTCCTACAGTCGTTAAGCTGCCCTACAATGTTTATTATTTTCAAAGACACAGGTTTGAAGGGAAGTATTGTCTGGTCTGAGGTTCTGTTTTGTAAATGAAGTGTATTCGTGTACAGGATTATGGGTAGCAGCCTTGTAGACTGATGTGTAGGTTAGAAATCTGATTAAAGGCCACACAGCATGTTTTTCAGGTAAACACAGTGTTCCATGTGAAGATATGTGTCAAAAAGTGTTATCAACCAAAAGTTGCTTTGCAATGCAATGTGCATCCTGGGATGCCAAATACCGCCGACTTTACTGGCTCCTGCTCACTAGTAGACTACTCTGCCAAAGGTTTGCAAATGTCATTAATGCTGCAAGCTGTCCATATAACTCAGATCCAGATTATCATGCTTAAAGGGATACTGTCATGGGAAATTTTTTTTTTCAAAATGAATCAGTTAATAGTGCTGATCCAGCAGAATTCTGCACTGAAATCCATTTCTCAAAAGAGCAAACAGATTTTTTTATATTTAATTTTGAAATCTGACATGGGGCTAGACATATTGTCAATATCCCAGCTGCCCCAAGTCATGTGACTTGTGCTCTGATAAACTTCAATCACTCTTTACTGCTGTACTGCAAGTTGGAGTGATATCACCCCCATCCCTTTTCCCCCAGCAGCCAAACAAAAGAACAATGGGAAGGTAACCAGATAGCAGCTCCCTAACACAAGATAACAGCTGCCTGGTAGATCTAAGAACAACACTCAATAGTAAAAACCCATGTCCCACTGAGACACATTCAGTTACATTGAGAAGGAAAAACAGCAGCCTGACAGAAAGCATTTCTCTCCTAAAGTGCAGGCACAAGTCACATGACTTGGGGCAGCTGGGAAATTGACAAAATGTCTAGCCTCATGTCAGATTTCAAAATTGAATATAAAAAAAATCTGTTTGGTCTTTTGAGAAATGGATTTCAGTGCAGAATTCTGCTGGAGTAGCACTATTAAATGATGTGTTTTGAAAAAAACATGTTTTCCGATGACAGGATCCCTTTAATTACTTGCTAAAGGTACTTTTCCTAAAAGTCTGCCAAATTACTAAGTTCTCATAAAGATTTGACTTCTCTGGTTTAAAGCCTCACCATAGCACTGTGAATTTGTGGGCATTAAAGCAAGTGTTGCAGGTGATATGAAGTAGTAGAGTGTTATAAGCAAAGTAGGAACCAAATATTGTCTGTGCAACAGTAGTGTTATTGCATGTATCCAATCTTGGAGCAGCCATGCTAAGGAGCATTCACTTGTTTGAGATGCAGGTGGATTCTATTTTATGGAATCTGAATTGCAGAATCTAAAGTGGTTGCAAAATTAAGATGGGGTGCAAACCCGGGGGAGCAGAGGCTGCCGTCTAAGCAGGTTCTAACTGGGGCTAAAAAAGGAAGGGTTATGTTTGAAATAAAAAGGGAGACATTTATCAGTATTAGGGTTCCAAATAAAAGAAGACGGCTGGTGGGTCCACATCTCTGGAGTCGCATGTATGAGCTTTCAGAGGACCTCAGCAGGCTAGCCACTATAGTACAGGAGTGAAAGGCAAGACAGGGAAGATGGGATTTATTCAAAATATGAATGTTTACCTATTGAACAGTGTGATGTTTGCAAGGTGCTAGGATTTGCCATACACAGAACAAGTGGACATTAGGTGAGGGCTGAAGAAAATACATTAGTACCAATAAAATGTTAGAGGAAGGAGGGAAAGCCATCGAGCATAATTTCAGAAAGCTGAAATCTGAAAAGCTGTTGGCAAGGAGTTTGAAGGTTCTTATCTCAGAGATATAACCTATATTATGCCAGAGATGCAGGGCAAGTAGAGGTTGTGAATGACTATAACATTTGTGTAGGGACTAGGGATGATAATGGCACAGCTGTATTTGGGGAGAAGAATGATAGAATGATGGAGAATTGAAAGTAGACATGGGGGGAAGGAGAGCAGTACAAGGTTGGTAGCAGTAATACATTTATAATACACAAAAGCCATGAATATCCTGTAAATTATATCCTTATAAACGGTGAGTTCTGATGTCATCAGTTATAAACAGTGAGTTCTGATGTAATTTCTGTCACATGACTCATTGAAACTTGTGTATTATAATAAATAAAGTACCCCCAGTTGTAAAATATGAGGATATTAGAAGTTACCTCGGAGTTCCATGACCTTTATAAAAACACTCGGCCTTCGGCCTCGTACTTTTATATGGTCATGAAACTCCTCGGTAACTTATAATATCCTTATATTTTACAAGAGGGGGTACTTTATTCACTATATATTCATCATATTCAAAACTGAAATGATTGGACTTATTATTAAAACTAGATGAGTAAATACATTTGCAACCCAATCATGACACTGATTTTATGATTAATATCAAATTATATTGCTCCTACCAGTGTCCTAAACAATGAGCTCAGGGCAACCAGTTAATGTGGTATAACAAGTCAATTCACCCATTAGTTCCTTGCACACAAGGTGATTATTCTTTGAAAGATGGTGAATTAAAAAAACAAGGCATAATGCATTGTACTTGGTATAACTTGGGCATACAAAGAGAATTACAATAACTAGTGAAGGTCTGAGGTCTCCCATTTCTGATGTATTCACTGTTGAAAGGCAAAGTAAAGCATCTTTGTCTCTTTACATCTGGGAACTAAATTGTCTTGAGAGCATTAACTTAGATGTGGCCACTCTCAATGAGAGTCTGGAGAGAAAGTGAGATTATGTTAAGAATACTCAGATTTGAAGACCCTCAATGCCTTGGGTGGTTCTGTATTATAAGCTTTTAGTAAGTAGACAATTACAACGCACTATCAAGCTGCTCAAGAGGAATACCAAGTTCAGAACAGACATTAAAGTACTCTATACAGACCCTGCAGCAAAAATCCTCAGAAGCATTAGAGTATTGCTTTCTTTATACTACTGGATTAATGGCTCCGTGCCTTAGGGCATTCATCCAGATGTTCATGTTGACTCGCCATTGGCAGTTGGTATGGTCCAAGCTAAACTCTGATCCAGGAAAAGAGCAGACAAGGGTTAAGACGAAGGCCTGAGTTGTTGTGTTTGTGAGAATTAAGGTAAAATGATAGCTTTGGAGAGAGGGAGGAAGATGAGAGGATGGATTAGTTAAAGTGTGCAATAAATGGGTCATTATTACAACGTTGTAGGTAGCGGCTACATTTTTATGCATATACCTCATTGCAAAATAGGTCTTTATAAAGACAGAAGGAAAGGAAATTTCACCATTAGCCTCCATTTTCTTTCCAAGAAGGGTATCCAGTATAAACAACATATAAGGGTGGTAGTGATTCACTGATGAAGTCTGAAATTGGGTTGGTTGCAGCTGAGAATACATAGCAGCTAAATTGAAAAGACACATGCATTGTATTAAGCCCCTAACTCAAATAAGGCCTTCTTAGTTCTAGTTTATGAAACAGAGGCAAAAAATTTCGATTCCAAAATGCCAATTAGGCCATTTTTTAACTCAACATTATATAAACGCTAAGCAAAAAATGTATAGCTAAAAACCCTTGTCTTATTAACTTAGTTACCCATCCATGGACTGTAGCAATATGATTCTATTTGTGCACTGGAAATCCAAACTATATTAAGCAGTACTTTAAAGGAGAACTAAAGCTTAAAGGAGAAGGAAAGGTTAAAACTAAGAAAGCCTTATCAGAAAGGTCCATCTAAATATACCAGTAACCCCTCAAAGTAATGCTGCTCTGAGTCCCCTGTGAAAATAAACACTGCATTTCTTTCCTTGCACATGTACACATGGGCTTCTGTATCAGACTTCCTGCCTTCAGCTTAAACCTCATTGCCCTGGGCAAGAGCATGCTCAGTTTGCTCCCCTCCCTTCTCTACTGTAATCTGAGCCCAGAGCAGGAAGAGACTCAGGCAGGAAGTGATGTCACACCATGTTAATACTGCAGCTCCTATCCTAAACAAACAGAGAGTTTCTAGAGCTTTTTACTCAGGTATGGTAAAGTATTCTACAGAATAAATATAGCATTCTAGCTTGCACTGTTGCAGCTAATCTATTGGCAATAAAATGCCTCCGTAGCTTTCCTTCTCCTTTAACTAAAGAAGTGGACTAGAAATGTACATTATGTTTTGTGCTTCTGTACCAGCCCAAGGCAACCACAGCCCTTTATCAGTAAAGATCTGTGTCTCCAAAGATGCCCCAGTAGCTCCCCATCTTCTTTTCTGCTGATTCACTGCACATGCTCTGTGCTGCTGTCACTTACTGAGCTTAGGGAGCCACTCACAATATACAGTACACATAGAATAGAAATGTCACAATATAAGGCTGATTAGTAATTAATACACATAATTACTACATGGCAGCACAGAAACCAGTTCCATTAGCATCAGAATTGAATAATCAGCAAACCTGTAGCATCAGCTTATATTACAGCCAGGGAAGCTCATTTTCTGCTGGATAATTAGTGACGAGCCCTAAGCTTAGCTTCTCAACAGCCAATCAGAGCCCACTGAGCATGTGAGTGTCACAGACACTTTCCAAGATGGTGACCCCCTGTGACAAGTTTGAAGTCCTGGATCATTGCTGCTATTGACAAGCTCAAACTTTAGCCTCATGCAATAAGCTCACTATATAAAATATGCCATTTTTAACCATATTCAGTTTTAGGGTTGAGTTTACTTTAAGAAAGACAGAATCTCATGCACCTTGGGGTAAAATGATTGTGCTACCCAAGGCTATTCAAATAATTATGTAAGGTGCCTCTAGCTTTGGGGAAAGTGTAACATCTAAATAGTTATCCCATTCATTGTAGCATGACAAGGGCTACAGCAACGTCTATCAGCTACAAGTATTCCTCCATCAAGGTTGTACCTAGGACCTACCTTGTCCCATTAAGGGAATAAACCTGCATAAAAGCCAAGTGCGCCGCCTTATATTTATCTTTTCTGGATCTCGGATGACGCTTAGATGCCCGCTTCTCCAGTTTAATTTCATAAAAATTAATGAATTCTTCAATGAGGGTGTATATTTGCACCACCACCACCCTAGGCATGCCACCTTCTCCTTCACTACCAGATGCTCCTAATGGCTTGGCGCATTCACAATGCAGCATTTTAAATGCACGAGTTGAGCTGGTAGGAGAGGGGCACCCCATCCTCCTTACATTAACTCATACCCTAACCGTTGATATACATGAAACCAAGAACTTTGCATCCTTTGAGGTAAGTCTCCGCCATCAGGAAAACCACAAGCAAAAATTCCCTGGGTTGTTTAGTAGCCACGAGCCACAGATGCTGAAACTATTGCAACAATAATGGTTTTGCAGACAATTTGTCCTCAAGTGATTCTTTGTATGTTCTTCAAAGTCTAGTCTCTTGTAAAGCAGCTAATGATACAGACCCGTTATCCTCCTTTATCTCCTTATAAAACAAGGCAAACAAGCCGACACATTTGGGATATTTTTGTAAGAAAAGCTTTAGCGTCCACCCCCTTCTCTGAGCAAACAACTCTATAAATGCTCTCATAACACGTACAAGGTACTTTATTTAAACTTAAATAAGAACAAATAAAAACAACATCTATACGTATGGCACAACTGCTACACCGCAGTAAATCACAGGAATAAATAAAGTCCAAATGAAGCTCTTACAGAAATACTATTTTACGAGATGTGGCTATAAAGTCACATGGTGTAAAATACATATTGACTTTAGCATTACCAGCCTGCTCTGCTGGTATTAATTGGAAGCAGAATGGAAGTGTTACAAATAAACATATAAAAGAAGGATCCGCTCACATCAAAGTGACTGGCGCACGCGGGAAGTGCTGCTCCGCGTCCCACTGAGTGTTCAGGGAAGCGTAAATCTTGTTTGGCAAAAGGTTCTGAGCTGGTGTTTGCTCTTTGCTGGTTTGATTTAAAATAGAATATTAAGAACATTCCGCCCTGGGCAGATTATAAAATCAACTGCTCCACAAATGTTTTTCTGCAGGCAAAGTAAATCTGGCCACACACAGACCAAATGTCTCATATAGTCACTTTGCTCCCACCCCATTGTGGGAGCAAATTGGGAGATTGGTCGCCGCTCCCCAAACGCCTTCCCTGACTCTGCACCGGCTAAAATGATAAAACGCCGGCGCTAATCACACGCGGCGATTCGTTTTCCAAAGTCGCCCGAAGTTTCCTGAGGCAACTGTGGGCGACTTAGGAAAACAAACCGCCGCGTGTGATTAGCGCCAGCGTTTTATCATTTTAAGCCAGCGCAGAGTCAGGGAAGGCGTTTGGGGAGATTGGTTGCCGCAAAAACGAGGCGATTAGTCACCAGGCGACCAAATATCCCCAAAACGCCCAGTGTGGACCTACCCTAAAACACCTTTTTCAGTTCAGTTTGTTTAGCAGAACAATTACTTTCTATTTATGAATGCTTTTCTAATATTTAAGTGCAAAGTTTCATTTTTCACCTTCTAAGGGTCAGGGCACAAGCTCAGATTTGGGGAGATTAGTCGCCCGGCGGGATGGCACTGGGAGTGCTTAATTTTCCGAAATCGCCCAAAGTTCCCTCATGTGGCAACTTCGGGAGACTTTGGAAACAAATCGATCCGAGTGCCATCGCCCCAGCAACTTACATTCGAGCTGGCAGGAGGCAGTTCGGGGAGATTAGTCGCCCCGAAAAAGAGATTTGTAGTCTGGTGACTAATCTTCCCAAATCTGAGCGTGTGCCCTGACTCTTAAGCAGCTCAGGGGGGGGGGTCAACGACTCTTTAGGGTCTGGCCACATGGGCAGATAAGTTGCCAGGCGACAAATCTCCTCTTCTTCAGGGCGACTAATCTCCCCAATCTGCCTTCTGCCTGCTAAAATGAAAATCGCCTGGGGGTAGTGATTCATTTTACGAAGTCACCCATAATTGCCTCACGCGGAAACTTCGGAAAACGAAGAGCTCCGTGTGCATGCCCCCAGGCGATTTACATTTTAGCCGATGGAAGGCATATCGGGGAGATTAGTCGCCATGAAGAAAAGGAGCTTTGTCGCCTGGCGACTAATCTCCCCGAATCTGCCTGTGTGGCCAGACCCTTAGCTGTTCTAAATTGATACATTTAGTTGATACATTTGTTATCTTTGCCCCTGCTGAGCTGAATCCCTGCGTTTCAGAATTGATACAATAGTTGCTGATATTACACAGATACTGCTGAGAATTGTATCAATTCATTGTATCAACTAAATGGAGCAAATTGTAACAGTTCAGATGCTCCTGGATCCCTGAGCTGCCAGACTGAGACACAAACTTTAAACTTAAATTTTGGGAAAACGGTAAAAAATAAAAGATGGAAAGCAATTGAAAAAGGGCTTTGTTTATGGAGAACAATCTGAAAACAACTGAACTGAAAAAAGTGTTTGGAAGGTGAACGACCCCTTTAAGCACAAGGCTCTCTTTTGCCTGGCAATGTATTCACCAACAAAGACACCCAGAGGCCACTAGAACTGACCACGGGAAGGTGTGTGTGTGTGTGTGTGTGTGTATGGCAGCTGTGTATTTTGGCCATCAGGGTGCCACCTATTTGTGATAATATCCTCTAATATCTATGGCATGGAAATTGCATACAATGTGCTGCTCCTCTTTGGATTGTGTGATTTGTACAAATACACACACTTATACACAACATACTCTTTGTCTGTACTTACTTCTGAAGCTGAACTTTCTACCATTATCCACTGGCAGAACGAGAATGCGGATGTTTCCATGTAAATAACTGATAAGCCACTGAGAAGTGCCATTGGGCTGTATAAACAAACAAGAGGCTTGTTGCCTTTCATGGAAGTCTACACACCCATAGTTTGAAAAGCAATTCGTACAAATTAGGACTTCTGCTCCAAAGATCTGCTAGCTATTGCATAAATCATAATTCAACGTGTATGAAGCCTGTTGTGTTGTGGCACTGCTGGGCGTTTCAGCTTCCTCGGCCAGATCATCGTGGCACCCAGCCACCATACAAGTCAAATCCTGAGAGAGGCAATCAAACTATTTTATGTCCTATTTAATCAAAGAGCTGATATAGCCATGTCTAAAATCAATGTAATGGTGATTATACACAACAGAGACCTGCCTGGGATACAGTGTGTAAAGCAACAGTAACACCAAAAAATGAAAAATATTTTAAAGAAATGGCAATATATTGTCCTGCACTGGTACAACTGGTGAGTTTGCTTCAGAAACACTACTATAGTTTATATAAACAAGCTGCTGTGTAGCCATGGGGGCAGCCATTCAAGAACAGGATACACAGTAGATAACAGATAAGTACTACTATAGTTTATATAAATAAGCTTATAGACACACAATAGATAAGTTCTGAAGAATACCATTGTATACTACAGAGCGTATCTGTTATCTGCTGTGTATCCTGTGCCTTTTCTCCCTTTTCAGTTTTAAATGACTACACAGCAGCTTGTTTATATAAACTATAGTAGTACTTATCTGTTATCTACTGTGTATCCTGTGCTTGAATGGCTGCCCCATGGCTACACAGCAGCTTGTTTATATAAACTATAGTAGTACATATCTGTTATCAACTGTGTATCCTGTGCTTGAATGGCTGCCCCCATGGCTACACAGCAGCTTGTTTATATAAACTATAGTAGTACTTATGTGTTATCTACTGTGTATCCTGTGCTTGAATGGCTGCCCCTATGGCTACACAGCAGCTTGTTTATATAAACTATAGTAGTACTTATGTGTTATCTACTGTGTATCCTGTGCTTGAATGGCTGCCCCTATGGCTACACAGCAGCTTGTTTATATAAACTATAGTAGTACTTATGTGTTATCTACTGTGTATCCTGTGCTTGAATGGCTGCCCCATGGCTACACAGCAGCTTGTTTATATAAACTATAGTAGTACTTATCTGTTATCTACTGTGTATCCTGTGCTTGAATGGCTGCCCCCATGGCTACACAGCAGCTTGTTTATATAAACTATAGTAGTACTTATCTGTTATCTACTGTGTATCCTGTGCTTGAATGGCTGCCCCCATGGCTACACAGCAGCTTGTTTATATAAACTATAGTAGTACTTATCTGTTATCTACTGTGTATCCTGTGCTTGAATGGCTGCCCCCATGGCTACACAGCAGCTTGTTTATATAAACTATAGTAGTGTTTCTGAAGCAAACACACCAGTTGTACCAGCGCAGGGCAACAGTACATTATATTTTTGTTCCTTTAATACAATTCCATTTTTTGCTGTTACCGTTCCTGTAAGGGTTCAAGTTTTGGAGCTAAACTACTGCATCTTTTTTGACCTTTGAAGTTTGGACTTTTTGGCCGTACTTTCTGCAGATGGAACATTTTGCACGGTTTGTATATGGGAAAAGAGTGACGAGGCACCTTGCTGCTGTTTGTTAGCCACGCTTATTATAGCCGCTGGCTTGCTTGGCAATGTGTTCCCACTATCTGCTGAAACATGTTGAACAGGATGAGTCCATGAAGCTACTGGGACACTCTTTAGATCTTTCACTTGAGCC